>NC_134373.1:23235000-23387000 GCF_035582795.1 Mycteria americana
AAGACAATATTACAGGCTGAGGCTCTTAGGAACGGATTTGTAATCTACAGATTTTGACTATTTTTGCACTGTTAAATGTCTAGCGCTTATTTTACATCGAACACTTTTTTAACATGTTTCACAAACTACACTTCAGATGTATTTCCAGAGAAGTGCCTACAATCAGTCAATTAAAAGAAGGGCCCAGTTGTTAAGCATGGTTTACATGGGCATTGTTATGCAAGAACTGAAGTGGTGGTATTTGTGTGAAATGGTTTGAAAAAACAGCATGCTTGCTTCTGTTTTTGTTTTAAGAGAACCAGCTGCCAGTGCACACAATGATGCAATCTTTTCAAGAAGCTGAAAACTCGTGCTCAGTCTGTGTATCAGAGACTCACGAATGGATGGCTGGTTCTTCTCGGTGATCCCCCAGCACCCCAGCAAGGTTGACATTCACCCATAATCCAACCCAAAATGTCATTCTTAAGAACATCTTTAAAAAGTTTAAGATGGAGAAACCTAAAAGAATTAGTTGCCGTAATGTACTAAGTCTCATTGGAAAATCCCAAGCTAAAATGCTAATAAAAAGGACATGTATTTCTTTGTTGCTTTTAGTCTCCTGTTATCTGAGAAACAGGTTATATTAGAACATGTGCCTGGGAGCAGAGTTAACTAAAATGATATTGAACATGACTTCGCAGTTGACATAGGCAAAGACAGGGTAGCAATGCTCCTAGGGTGTTGCTTTGCTTTGTAGTTTTTACCCCATGCTTTTGGATAAGTCTTTTATTTAAAGTCCGCCTGTATACAACTGGTATGGAAAAATGACATTTCCTGTTTGCACTGAGTTAATGTTTGTTTTAAAATATATTAAATAACAGAATTAATATTATGATCTAACATGGCCAAGCTTGTAGTAAACATGTATATACTCTTCCATCCTTGCTCTGGGGATATCTTAATTTCCTTTTTTCCTTCCTTTTTTTTCATATATAAGGTTTTCTTTTGCCCTTTAGAAGAAAAAGATGTCCTCATCAGTCTACCTCTTGCCTTCATCCTTTTCCTCTAAATTGCCCTTTCTGTCCTCCCCTCACTCACTCCAAGGTGTATCCACCCATGCCTCAAGACAAAGGATTATCTTGATTCTTGTGTTAGAACAGTGGTGTTCATTTGTATCTTCCACCATTTTTCCTGTTCATTGAGAAAAGCTAATCCAGTCTTCATGGCTTGTTGGAAAAGTGCACAGTTAGAGAAGAACATACACGTGAGGCAAACTTCTTTTGACTTGGTTCTATTTGACATTCATTCATAAAATACCCAAGTAAAATAAAAGTGTCATTGCTAAGATCCAAATTAAGATAATTGAGTAAACAAATGAAGTTTGCCTTCTGACTTTTTTTTTTCCTTGTCCCCCACCCCAGCCTTGGATGAAGGACTATCGTGTTCTCAATTGAGAAGTAGCAATACAGAGTATCATGAATATGGTTCTCCAGTCAGTGGGACCTTCTGTGTAGCGGCTATCCTCCTAACCATAAAGACTATAGAGCAGTAGAGCAATACACATTTTAACTTTTCATTTTTAAGATCTAAATCACTTCTATTTCATAAAGAGTTTTTTTAATTTATTATTTATTACTTGTATTAGAAAAAAAGAAAAAAAATCGTAACAGTAGTTTGAAGGAAACTTTTTGTTCCCCAAGGTGATGGTTTTCTGCTTTCCCTAATCTTGGATTTTCATCCTGTACTGGACTATGCTATATCAAGAATGACATGCCTCCCCTGGATCTGCATGCCTCAGGAGACAACGAGGATCCCCTGCCACATCTCTGCAGCCTGTGGGGTAGGTTTCCTTCCTGTTTGTGTTTATGGAAGGGGAGAGTCTATAGACCCCCACTGGGGTTGCTCCCTCATGACTCATATTCAGAGCCAATGGGGGACTATTTTTCACCACAGTTGCGATCTATCTACATGCATTAAGTGAAAAATAAAATGAACTCTTTTAGTAAAATAAAGGATAGGTAGCACAGAGGACACTAGAGTTGCCTTCGTGCTCAATTTTAATGAAAAGCCTTACTGTACAACAGACCTTTCCCAGACACTAAGATGAAGGGAGGAAGTAATTAAAAAGAAAAGACTAAGGCTGCAAAATAGATGTTTCATCAATTGGATGTTCTTATAAAAAGTAAAATTCTTGGTATCAGCCATTTAGGGTAACAGAAAGTTCTCAAGGATGTTACAACTTTCCTCCCTAAGTGAAAACAATACTCTGGCACATTTATTAGCAACAAAATTAAAAGCTGCCTCTGATTTAGGAGTGGGAAGAGACAGTGAACAGGAAGCACTTATGAAGAACTCAAGTGTGTGTTCACTCAGACATCTTTACAACTAAATCGTACCTGTTCATCACTTCACAATGTTCATGCTTTGGATTTCACACTTCTTGGAGAAAATGGACAATTAATAATTTGCACATGGACAGCGATTACAGAGAACAGCAAAATTAAGGAATACTTAAAAAAAATTTGGAAACATTGAAAAGGCAAATGTTAGGATTTCTCATACAAAGGAACATGTTAATGAACTAGACTCTGTTTTGAAAATAACAGTAGCTTTCTACCATTTTAAAAAAATAGTAATCAGATTTAATATTTTAGAAATAAATTCTATAGAATATATTCTCTGAGTTAATTCTAGGTTTTCTAAGTATTTTACATCAAATGTTCTGCAACCATACCAGAGTAGATGATAGAATTACTCTTTAGCCCCACTGGGAAAGCGTAACACCCCTAAACACTTAAGGATTTCCCATATCATCCTCTTCTGTCCCTGTTCCTGACTGCTTCAGGAAATTAAACAACTGGCACAATGAACATGAGTTTATACAACTCATGAGCCATAACATGGGAGTTTCTTATTTAGCAAATGCCTTTTAAAGCAGTATCATGGGTCTCTCTTGCTTTAGCTCTGAGTAAGGGCACCTGCTTCGCTGCAGGAGCAGCCTAGACAAGGAGTTTCAACTGAGAGAATTCAGCTGGCAAAAGAAGACAACATGAAGGGGAATAATACTGCCTATTACTGCCAAGTATGGTGTTGCAGGCAAACTACAATCTTGCTGCTCAAATGTTAAGCACTTGACACGTAAACGTTGTATATTCAACACGGCTTTTATTCTAATTTTCACTGTGAAATTTATCATTAAACTTTTGTTCATTAATCCGGTCCATGGAAAGGAGAGCTTGCTTTTGCTGTGTTTCATGTTAGTGATAAAATTTCTATTAACTTCTGAGCTGGAATGGGCTTTATTGGGAAAGTGACTGCATTTGCAGTACAAACATTTAGTTACGATGCCAAAAAAAGACTAAAAAAAGGGTATTTTGCCTGTTCTATAGAATTATTTTTTTTATCACAGTATCTCCAAGTACCTTACAAACCAGAGCATAGAGAATGGAAGCGACACAGCGGGACAAAGGCAACGCCAACAGAACCCAGGTCTCCTCTGTCTGAGCCCAATACTCTCTATCCAGTGTATCACATTTCTACCAAAGAGTCAGTAACATCTGAAATATTAAAAAACATAATACATGTTCTGTTTTGTATACAAATGTACGTATACAATCCTTAACAAACTAGCTGTGTTTCGTGAAGATATCCTCCTGATTGTGAGGCAGGGAATGCTACATGAACAATTTTTCACACGTTTACTGAAATACAACACCCAGGTAAGATTAGAAACTGGATCTGGATCAGTTAGCAATCCAGTGAGTAACACCACCATGAATACTACATGCAATTTCTGCAGAACTTAGACAAAAGGCAGGATCACATTGTTAAGTGACTCAGTTAACAGATCAGTGAGCAGGCTGAACCTTATTTATAGCAAGTGATGGTTACTATGATAGTGTAATCAATGGCCTTAAAATAAATAAATGTCAACTCAAATTATGATTCACTAGCAGGAACTTAGGTAAATGAAAAAATAGTAAGACTTTGCAAATCTAGAACTTTCTGATCTAAATGGCACACAGCTCATCAAAGAATTTTTTTTTTAAGAAAGGAAAGAATGTTAGAAACTTTTACTGACCAGCTTTTAATTTTTTAAAGGATGTCCAGTGGGCATGAGTTATAGCTCTTAGGAAACAATTGCAATTGCTGCAATTTTGCCAGAAAAGTTCTAATTTTATAGCTTTATATTTAAAGCTTTATATATAAACTTCAACAATGCATTTTTTCCAAGAGAGGCAAAGCTCACATTATAGGCAAAAAGGCATCCAGTTTTAGGTGCTGTTCCAGTGATCTTCTGTGTGAAAGTTCTGTTTTATTTTAACAGAGGGAAATGCTTTTCTTACGACTCATTTTTCTGAACTATGTAGTGTAACCGTAAACTATCTACCAATTTATTACCTGGCTTCTTAGGAGTGATTATCAGTAGGCAGATATCTTAGGAAATAAAGCTGATATAACTATCAGTAAAGTAAACGTTTCCACAAATGATATACTGTGTCGATACAGAAGCAAATACGCTGTTTCTAATTTAGTAACATAATACTTTTATCACGCAGAAATAAGGTTACCCAAAATGAAAGGACTGGCTATCATTATGAATATTAACCAACTGGGAAATGGGACATATCATATATTATCATATACTAGCCCAGAAAAGAACATTAAAACCTTTTCCATCTCATGATTTCATGAAAGTCTAATCAAGGGGTGGGAATCTTGACTCTTACCTGATTTCTGCAGCCTACTCTAGATTTCACAGTTAAATTAGCCTACCTGTTTTGGTCAGGGCTGTGACTGTTTCTTTTTTTTTTTTTTTTTTCACTCTAGTCAACTTACTTACACATGCTAGAAAAGGCCTTAGCTTTGTTATTTGCTGGTATGGAATTGTTTGGGGAACAGGTTTTAGCCCATATTGAAAAAAAAGAGATTTCTGGGTTTTTTCCCTCAGTATGAGTTTATCTCTGTTAGAAGGCTTGTTGAGATTATATACTAATAATATCAACCAATAATAGCTACCCAGAAATCTCCATGAATTATAAAGACTTGACTTGGTAACTTGTTGCAAGAACTAAACAAGATTTGTTTACTTTGTGTCCTGCAATCAAATCTTGATCACAAAACATCAGATCGGATCAAAAGAAAGGTATTACTACCTACATTATCATCAGGTAGTTAAGAATATTTTTTCAACATAAATCTTTATTTTCGACATTTTACTTTGTGACTCCCAGGAATTAGCTACTTTAAGGAAGGGAAAATAGTGTAGCACAAGTTCTTTATATAGTCACTGCCTTCTCTACCCTATCTATTACAAGCCGCTGCTTATTATCCTTTGCTGCAAGCTTTAGAGAATTTAGCCATATTCACCCCTGATGCCCCAATGGCATTGAACGTACACACCTAAGTACTCAATTTTATACAGATGCTAATATTAAGGAGGCCTGGGGTCTGAAGCCTGTGCCAATGGAAATATTAAATAACCATTATCTCAGTATTTTAAAGCTAGCTGAGATGTATTTTATAAAGTTAATCACTTACTGTGCTTGCTAATATTATTAAAGATATTTTTCATGTGAAAGCACAGGGGCCAAGAAAATAATTTCTTATTGCTCAGTAACGGGGTGAATAATGAAACAAAATATTTCATTTAACTTTCCCCTGAGAGAAATACCCTGGTGAAGTGTGCATGATCCTCCAGTAGCCAACACACTCTGAGGTTAAAAAGCTGCTACTGATTCACAGCTGCTGTCCCAGCTCAAGTAGAAGGGATTTGTGCTTTTGGTGCTGGTGTTGAGCAAGAGTGCCAGATTTAGGCCTGCTGTTAATGCAAGATGCCTATATACACAGAGCCTTGTTACAGTTGCCCATAGAATATCTTGAATAATATTATTCTTATTCTTAGATGCAGAACTTTTTATGAACTAACATGTTTCTCTCTGAAAAGAAAGATGGGTATTTGCTATATGGAATTGAGGAATACATGCGCTTACCTGGCTACTCAGCCTTTAGAGAAAGAGACTGGAGTGTTCTGTGCCTAAGAGGAATGGAGGCTAAAGAACTGCTGAGCCAGATAACCAACATGACCGCACTTTCCCAGGAGATGGAATGCCTTGCAAGTGTGAATCCAGTCCCTAGAGAACTAGGACTTTTCAATGCAGTTCATATAAAACATGTAGGACTTCTTGTGGAAATAAGTAAATAAAAAACCTTTCCAGCTACTACATGGAGTAAAAATATTTTGCTAATTTAGCATAAAAATGAGAAATCACTTTGCCCAGATTTCATATAAAAACAATTAAGTCAGCTTATTTTTTTAAAAAGCATATTTTAAATCTGGCAGTTTTTCTACTGGAGTACTGTACATGATGTTTTAAAGAGTTTCTAACCAGAAGAGTCACTGTTACAGAGCTAAAATTTACACTGTGCTTACATGCATACGGTTAGCCATCTAGATTTGACACAGATAAAAACTAAGATGCTGATCCTTATTTTGACAAACAAGACAGGTCTACACTTCAACCCACTTGATGCATAATAATAAAATTTCAGTATTAGAAGAACAAAAATGTTAAAATAGATTTTGAAATCAAAATAAGGCAGTGCAGAATTATCAGTGTAGAGAAAAGCAGGTTCCTATACTTCCCTTTCCTAAAGAAAGCAAGGCTGGTTAATAAATGAAAGGTTGAGCTACAGCAGGTATTTTAATTCCCATTTCATTTAAAAGCAAATGGAGTACAAGGTAATGGATATTCACATGATGCGCGTGCTATTTTGCTTGCAAAGTTTAGCAGATATAAAATTGCTGAAGCTATGTTTCCTCACTGAATCTACTGGTTCCTAATTAGACCAAATGACTCTGTAAATTTGAGGTACAATCAGGAGTCCACAAAAGCCAGTGTTGTATTTCATAAAAACTGCTAAATATTTAGGAAATCTAGACACTTCCACATTTTTTTTCCATGCTTCATTTAAACTTTCATCAGCAAGACTCTGCTTTTATAAATTACCTACTGACATATTCGTAAACTGGCTTGGGAAAACCGTACAGATTTTGTTACAATGAATTTTAAGATCTTACATACGCCTCAGAGTCTGGAGCCATGGCACTTCTCCAAAATAGTTCACAGTTCCCGCAGTTAATACAGTACTGCAAAATGGCACTAAAGTGCTTAAGTATCTGAATGTTTGTTGGGCTAAAAGGTGCTGTGCAAGCTTAAGCTACTGCTTTGCCATTATATACAAGTTCATTTTTCTTTGGGGAGGGGGTACTAGTTCTGGAATGCCACTCAATTTTAATGGAGGATTGTCTACCTTTCACCTTTCTGGAAGATGTTAATGCCCCCTTTCTGACTCTTCTGTTTGTCACGAACAGTAAAAGAGAAAATAGTACAGTCTAAGAATGCGTTTCAAGATAATTTACCAGAAATGGTATTAAAAACAAAACAAAACAAAACAAAAAAAAACAAAAGAAAGAATACATGGTACTCCAGATGAAAAGTGGACATGCTCTTTGTAACCAGCTATGGATCTTCTGCTCAAATGAACATGCTGTTCATGTTTATCAAAACATGAGTACTAAACTACCATAAATAAAATACATACAGTACAGAACAAGTAAAACTTTTTTGTACAGTAGTTACTTTTACATTAAACTTACCATCTTTTCAGATATGTTGAAAATTAGGACTCTAAACATGATTATTTCAAAGTATCATTTTTATCGATCTTGCACAGGCCCGACAATCAAAAACACGAAGCTTTGATTCAGATAGCTTGGCAGGTTTCACATATGTCGATAGGTAGGCTACTTTGAAATATGTTGGGTGTGTTTTTTACTTACGTGTTTTATTTTTATCAAAAGACAGTTTGATTCTTTTTATTTAAATCTTTACATGAACTGTTTTTGTGCAATACCACTGCCAGTGTAGCTTGAGAAAACAAAATGTGTCTGGAACATTGATTACAGTCCAAGTGTTGTCTACCTCTTAAAAAAGTAAGATTCTAGGAAATCCAATGTGAGTGCATTTTAATACAGGAAGTCAGTCCTAGAATAATTTTAATATTAAACAGGTACTGTTTCTACCACTGGTGATTTGATGCACTCTTCGTGCAGTCTGCTCTTTTCTGGGAGGCTTAGTGAATTCTCAGCAGGGTGCTCTTGTACACGACTGTCGCCATTCAAAGCGGAAACAAAGCCATCTTGAGAAGGACCTTTCAAGTATGAGTGAAATTCCACTTGAGGGTGACTTGGCCTGTGCTCAGTGTATAAACTGTTACATGGAGCACTGCTATCACCTTCAGAAGATGAGCAGCAAACAATCACTGAGGGGTTTGCAGAAGGGTAATGAGGGCTGCTGAAAGTTTCCTCTGATTGCCGTGTGTAGTCAACAAACTGTTCTGAAGTCATGTTGTAAGGCACCAGAGAAAGACTACCGTTCTTGACAGCATCCCTTTCTGAGTAAGTCTCACTGATCTGGTTTGCAGTGCCAGCAACATGGTTCTCTATTTGGTAATACAGATTTGAAGAGTTAGTATAGTATGAGGCATTTTTAGAGTGGTTTTCATGCACAGCAGTTCCATCAGAGTAGCAAAGGACAGAAGGAAGAGGCACCATATCAGCATGGGAGCCCATGCTTTCTACAAAATCATCTGCTTTTTCTTCCTCCTCATCTTCCTCCTCATCTTCCTCTTCCTCTTCATCATCATCTGATTCACTAGGGGCTAAACTCTGTGTGCTAGAATCTGTTACTCCACTACAAAAGCTACTCCCATCTTCCTCTTCCTCCTCTTCCCCTGGGCAGTCCAAGTCCTCGGCTGACTGAGAATGCATAACCGCAGCCGGAGGTTCAGTTTCAATCTCAAAATTTTCTGCAATTGAATATTCAACCGGATGGGGTCCTGGACTCATAGAGCTAGTGTGGGCACTTATCTCACTGTGGCAGCCATTTAGTGCCGGAACTTGCTGCTCTCTATTTTTCTCCAATTCAAGTTTCATTATTGTGTGCAAAAAGTGAGTCCGTACACGGATAGGATTAAATTCAATTCTACCTGCTGTATTGCTACACCCTTCTTTAGTGCAACCGCATGGAAAAGACATACGATCCACCTTTTAAAAAAAAAGAATACAGATTAACAATACGTAGCATAAGCCTGGTGATAATGACAGAACCTAGACAGCCTCGAGAAATACAATAGTGAAGTGGGATTCACCTTGAGAAGTACTTGTAAGAATAGTCAAAGCTATCAATAATTCAGAGGGTTAGCCCTGGAATTTAGCTCTACTGATAGGAACAGTAAGGGACCCACACATACAACAATGTCGCAGAATAGGAAAAATATATTTCTGTTCCACAGGTGAAAGCATTACACAGTGAAGCAAAAAAATAGCTAGTTTTGCTCTTTATGGATCTGCTACAGCTTTGCATCATGTTGTGCTCAAATCCAGGCAAAAGCATTACCAGAAAGAAAATTTGATAAAAATCATGGAAACTAGAAACCTATTGAAACAAAAGGAACTATATATAAAAACCTTTATGAAGTTGCCAACGGGGACACCTGACCACAGAAAGTAGGAATAAAAACTCAAGTACATTTTAAAAGATATTCCAGTCAACTGTAGGTGCAATATTGCAAGCTCAACAGACTGTGGGCAGAACTTATATGTCTAGTAATAGCCATCTTAAATTTCTAAAAATGTGACTGAGTCCACAAGTCGGATAGTTCAATTAGGTAGCTTAAGGTCTATGATTTTCACCTACACTGCAACACCTAAACATCAAATACGATGCAGAGGAAAACCATATAACACCATCTAGTACATCTTCCCCACATGTGAAGATGAAAACAGGAACAGCAAAGGGAATATATTATTTAGAATAGCAGAGGAAGTTTAGCTTGGATTTAAGAAATGATGAAAAATGCATTCAGGAAGAAATCAACTCAGCTGCATAACAGCGACTCAGGAGAATTAGTGGAAACCTCTTTTAGGAAACACTTTGGGACATTTACAGCTGTACATAGGACACTATGTAAATGTGCAATACGAAATACCTTTTCAGTCTGCAGAGGAAAAACTACCTGCTATATTAGCAGATGTATTTTTTATTGCCTACATGCAAATCTATCATGCATGCATTTTAAGTATCATGCATGTTAAATAAAGGACAGTACCACAGAGTTTCATTTATCATTTCTCACTGCGTTTGGACTATAATTCACATTTGGACAGTATGTGAATTGTCTCTAAAATAAAAGGTAATATCCCTTCTGAAATCTGCAGGCTACTGATTCTTCTGGTGTCTGCATCTGCATATTTACATAAAGACCAAAGAGGAATATGAGGAGCAGAATATTTGTATAAGAACAACAACAACAAAAACCCCAAACAATGTATATGCCTAAACCAATCGTATAATAAATAAAGACGTTTAAGGAGATTGTTTGTATTGCACACTCTATGCTCTTAAATCTGGGCCTTAAAAAACTGGTTTGAGATGCGTAAGTGTTATCGTTTAATAATTAACTTAATTAATTTCCAGTAGTTATAACTTCAACAACAAAATGTACACGTGTGTGTGTGTGCATGCACACACCTCCCCCTCCCCTTGATAGTTAAATAACGACAATAATATAGACATTTACCTGACATTTTATGCCTGCAAGACTGCAAGTGCAAGTTTCTGGATCACAGAACACACGGCAGTCACAGCCACAATCCTCTCTGGACAGGCGGATGGCCCGCAGCTCGTGTTTTTCTTCCACATCAATCTTCTTCACTCCAGAAGCTCGCAGCAATGCCCTTCGCTTTTTTGTCGGCAGGGGTTGTAGAAAGAAGTACTCGTCTACTTCAGTGTTGTCTAGATCAATATCATCATCAGAAATGTCATCCAGTGTCAGCGTATTAGCTTCTTCAGATTCCACTGTACCATTCTTTGTCATCTGTTGCATAGAACAATTAACAAAGTCCTTAAACTATACTCACACACACATATATATAGGTGTCATAGATGTAAATATGTGTAATGCCTTGTGAATGTGGAAAGCTGTATGTAAAAATGCTGCATGACTGCTGATAAGTTCCAGAATGTGATTACAGATGGGGTGAAAAGGCAGTTCTTTCACATTTAACATGTGAATGAAATAATACACATTTTTAGTTTCATGTTTGCCATGAAGCTAATTTTTTTTCTAAATTTCTAATTTCTTATCTGTTCTTTATGTCCTTTGTCATTGTTTGCCAGATCGCATGCCTTTCTAAAAATCTAGTCTTTTCAATATTGTTTCATAAGATAATTCTTGAGCCCTTAACTGATTCTACTTCCTCTCTCTGGGCTCTCCTAAATTCCTCAATATCCCTTTTGAGATAGTAATTATACAACCAACACTGTTTCAGATTACGATGAATCACAGATTTGTAAAATGGTGTATTTTCTGTACTATTCGCTATCATGTTCCTCTTTAGCCTGACAAGTTGTTTGCTGTTTGTAGAGCTGAGGTCACAAAGCAGTATTTCCACTTAATCGTTTGGGCAGGTGCCTATATTTGCTTCTTGAGTTGACAATTTTAAGCCTGGAAGTCACTTAATTTTTGCCCGTTTCTACGTGCATTACTTCAAGTTTATTTGCAATGTATTTCACAGCGCTGATGCATATAGCTCTTCTGAAGTTCCTCCTAGTCCTCTTTGATCTTGAAAATAACCTCTTTAGCTTTGTGTTGTCATACATTTTAGTACTTCACTAACCAGTCCGGATTATTCGTAGGTAGTCAATGAATGACCAAACTTAGAAAAAAAGGAAGTAAGTTGTTAACCTCTTGCAGAAGATCTTGAGAAAGGTTTTTAGAGGATTCGTGCTCCTTTCCTAGGGATATGAATTTTTGAGCCTCTATAGATACAAGTATCCTGGCACTATATTATTACCTCTGTATAGCCTAGCTCTCAAACCTTTCAAAAATTGTTTCAAAATTAAATGGCCATGAGCATCAAGCACAAACATCCAGTGCCACTTTCATAAGATAGCACACTTCTGTACCACACTCTTGTAACTCATCTCACATAGAAAGGGGTGTATATATTCAAGGAGAAAAGAAAAAAAAAAAAATTACTGCATTGAAGGAAGGTTAATTTTCCCAATCCATGGTAAAGCTCACTGGTTGTATCTGCCAGATGACACAACTACAGGGTTTAGAAAAGTTCTTCTACAGAGCAAATTGCCTGAGAATCAAAAGAATATAAAATGTTAAAAAAAGTTCAGAGAGATGATGACACTCACTACAAAAGTTGTATTTTCTCAATCTCAAGTTACTCAGATTGAGCATCGTACTACATAGCAAACATGAAGCAAGTGCAGTTACAGGATTTATTTTGTAAAATAATAAATCCTTTTTTTGTATTATTGTTGTATGAAATAATTTTGCTTAAAATGGAAAAACAAACAAACAAAAGATTCCCAATGTTCACCCTGCTCTATGTAATGTTCTCAATTGATGAGGGTGCTGATTTACGCTAGCCGAGCACCTGGTCTCATACTTTTGTAAATAAAACATGGTGCAACTATGTGATAATTACACACCGGAGAAGTCGCAAGTCTCATTTGCATTAACAGTTTCATCATGGGCATCGCCATGACCTCTGAAAAATGCCCCCCAGTGAATGTAGTTTGAATGTTTCTTACCTATAGAAAAATAGCCATTCAAATCCTTTCTCTGTTTTGCCTTATTTACTTGCAGAAAATTTCAGCTTGGCCTGTTATCCCAAATAAATTTTTAGACACCAGTTTTAGGTACAGATGAAATACTGAAGTCATAACTACCGTTGCCTGTTTCTTGTGCATTTCAATGTTTAGACATTTAACAATTATCACTGTAAAGGTAACTCCCCTTTTTTTCTGCTACTAAATCCTGTTGCCTCCATCTAGCTATGCTGCTTATGTGTAAGAAAGCAGTCCTGAATCTTACTCATTCCACTCCTTCTGCTTTTATTATATTCCCAACTGTTTCGTTTTCCCATTTATATTAACAGTTTGTCCTTTCCACAATCTTTTGGATTGTAACTGTCATTTATGGCATTATTGAATTACTCGACACCGAACTACTGACTGCTTACTCTTTTTTGTAATTGCAGTTTTGTGTTTGTAACAACTGTGTAAGACAATCACAGAAAAAAAAATCCCTGATTACTCCTGACTCGTAAAGTCAGGTTAAAAGCAATACTCTTCCCTTTGAAGGAGAAGAGTCTCGGTGTCATGACTGGTAGTCCTTACATGCAGTGCACGTGCACGCATTTACACTGCACAAAGAAAAATTCTCCCGAGATCAGTAATCATCCCTTCTTAGCAATTCAGCACCATATTTAGTTCATGCAGAGGTGTTCTGCCACTTCCACAGCTCTGCTTCAGAAGCATTATTGTTTCCTTCGCTTTTCAATGTGTTCTCCATCTTTCTCTGTAACTGCAGCCTTTGGAGTTTAGTGCCTTCATTGTATTTCATGTTTCAGTTTATTTACCATGTCTGTTATCCCTGTAACATTCAAATCCCTTTATGTGCATACACTTCCAGCTCTTTCTTCATCTTACATGCAGGCATTTCCAAAATGTCCTCTCAAACTTCCTTCAGATTGTTTTCTCACTCTGTTTTCTATTATTCACTTTACAGTGGCTAGGAAAAGGGGGTAATAGCTCTTTAATCAGCTCTACCTGGCCTTGGGGCAATGGAGAGATTACTTACACCAGGTATTTCAACATATTAGTTCAGTAAGGTAGGAGAGACAACACTAGAAGTCATCCTTTTTCTGTATAATCTACGGTGAGAGACAGGTAAATCCACAGAGTAATTAAATGCATCTTGAATCAGCTGTCTGAAGCCAGTGGGAGGGAATACTCCACTGTACATGCAACTCAGCCTGAATGTTCAAATCCAGAATGGCATCCGTGATTTTTTTTATAGTCTTCATTTTTTGTTAGCTAGGTACAACTAAGTAAGTACAGTGTATTTATGTTTCTTTGCTTTCTTTTTTTTTAATGTAATATGAGAATGACCTACCTAAGAATTCTGATTTCTCTAGTTTTAAATACACAAGGCTCAAACCACTGCTTGAGCAGATCACTGTTAATTGCCTATCAGGATTTAAGTTTGAAACTGGGGAAAGGGAAGAATTCTAATCCCTGCTTCTGCAATCATTTTAGTAATTTATTCGATTACTATTTAATAAAAATTAAGTTTCAGGGCTCTTACCCGTGAGGTGAATGCTGTAACTGCTCAGCTTACAAAGGCACCTATAGAACCTGTCATGTTTCTCCTCCTCCTCCTGCAAATCCTAGCTGCTTTGCTACACAGCAGTAGAGCATTAAGGAACGGACTGCAGTCACGTGCTGAATACCGTATGCATCCAGCAGGCTGTAGATTCAAAAGCCTGGGCATCAAGTGGGATTAGACAGCAGTTTGTCATTTCAAAGCACCTTAGCTCCCGACTCCTTTGCTGCACGACTTCCTTGTTGTCTCCTCTGATTTTTTTTCGCAATTTTGTCACACAAAGAACAAATGAATTAATAAAATGAGAGATGTGAACATTTCTCAAACAAGTAATTGAGTAACTACAGAGGGAGGAAGATTATCAAGAACCATCATATACATTTTCCAATACAGAACGGCAGGGGAACATTAAGTTCTCTTGATTGTCATAATATTGCTCATCTGAATTAGACTCGATATGTAGATGGGTACAATCCTCTCATAAAGCTAAAGGTTAATGTCATAACAACAGAACAAGGCAAGGGCCAATGAATATGTGAAGCCTTTGGGTGAAATTTACTTCAACTCTGTAAAATATGAAAAATTTAGGACACCTCTGCCTGCCCTAGCTGGAAATTATTCCTTACAATTTCCCATAAAGGAAACCAACTGTGTCCACAGACCCAGAAGCCTTAATATGACTAGGGTCATGCTAATCATTTTCATAGATCTTAACTTGAGGAGACATTACGAGTAAGCAATAAGGACTCTTCCAGCTAATTTACTGTGCTTACTCATAATGTTTTCTCAAATGACAACGTATTAAAGTAAAGCCTACCTTGTACCTTTCATCTTGACAAGATGGCTTTTATGTCCAGATTGCCATTAGAATTTTCACACTCTGCTGCTAACAAGTGTTTATGCCACTGTCAGCTGTGCTTACACCAAAGTGCTGGTGCTACGTGGCTACAGTGACTTGAAGATGATTTTAAAGTCTTTATCTGCTTTTAATTAAAAGAAGTTTCTTATCTGGCTCCTCACTTTTAGCAAGTAAAATAATAAACAGTACCTAATATTATGGAGACTCGATTCCCATATATTCCTGTATTTCTTTTTTTTTTTTTTTTTTTAACAAATTCTACAGGACAGAATACTTTCTACCTGCAGGCTTGCATACTTTAATCCAATGCAAAAAATTAAAACAACAGGGAAACTGAAATTAAAAAACACACTGAAAATGTTACTTTCTGTTTGCATAACGGTTTTCAAACAGAGTAACCTTTTTGAGCAAACTTTGCCCTACTGCATTTTCTCATTTTCTTCATTTTTTCTGTGCAGATGTACAGTAATTTAGATGAAAATCCCAATGAATACATTTTCATCGAAGATCATAATCACGGACATTGTCACCTTAGAACTCTACAGCGTTTCCTTTTTGTATTCATTTAGAAATCATGTGAATGACCAAGCAGCTCTTCCATCCCTATAACGGGAAACCAGCAAGGCCCAGTTGGCTTAATCAAATAAAACACGCTCAGTGCCTTATAATTCAGTGAGTCCTGGATTTGCTTTTGGGAGGAAAAGTGGGGTGTTTATTATTTTTTTTACCCCAAGTGTATAACCAGGGATGCAACTAAGCTGAGTTTAATGGACTAGTTCAAAAAGGAAGTTTTCTGTTCCCTGTGTTTTTATATATGCTCTAGAGTGAAAAGAAATATGTCACTCTAGTAAAGGATTTTACACTAGTAAGATGTTACCATTTCTAAAGCCATTCTCAGGATTCTAAAGACCTAACCACAATTTCTTAATATTTTAACTGAAACTTTGGAGTCAGCTTACCAGTCTCAGAACATGCTAGTGAACTATTCCCACATCAACTGCTGAGGATCAATGAAGAAAGAATCTCACCACTGCTGAATTAAGTGCAGGGGAAAGGACTTTTTTATTTTGTTAAAGGAAACAATTAAAATTAGGACAGAGGAAGGAATGCAAATCGGGCTTTCATTATTCACTGAATACTTATGAAGAGATTTTGCAGGAACTTAACAGTCACAGGAAAGATTATCATCCACTCAAGTGACTGGGGAGATGGAAAGTGACTGAGGAGCAGAAAGTAAAGTCTACATCTCAAACAACGAGTGGGCTGGAGTGAAGCAAGTCAATGAAGAAAGGAGATCCATCCCAGCCAAGAGGAGAAATATGAAAGCACAAAGAGCCAAGCTCTACTCCATACAGATGAAGGCTAAAAGGCCTCATCCAATCTTTAGAGGTAAATAGGATCTGTGATTTTTCTTGATTTGCTTTCTAGCTATAAAAAGAAAAGGAAGAGTAAAATATTTGCATGCCTTACTATTCTTTACTCACTCCTCTGGGGACTCCTCTCTTTGAGCTGATTCCTGGAAGTCAGCCAAGGGATCTACACAGAGTCATTGGTTACACTGACACAGCTCAATTCACACTTGATGCTCTGAAGATCCTGTGATGCGAGATGTTTAGAGGTATAATCTCTGTCCAGTGACAAGTCACTAACACTCTAGCCTTTGGTTTCAAACCTGTCCAAATATCTGTCTTTAATTTGCCTTCGTCCTTAGTGGTTTTATGTTCGTTTGTTTTCATTATGACAGTTCAAGTTTTACGAATCTATTTAGCTATTCAAATAAAGAACAATTAGGAGACTGAAAAAAGTAATTACAATAATAAGGGTCATATACACTTCTTCAGGAGTTCAGACACAGAACTCATGAACATAGTTCTTTCTATGGGAAGAATGCTGAAAGGCATTTCTTAAACTTGGAGGGTGCCAGTTTGCTCCGGACAACTGTAGTAGCATCTGAAATAGAACATCACGAAAGAAGGGGCTATGGAGCACAGCAGTTTGGTAACAATTCTAAATATTGTTCATTTTTAATTACAGAATTAATCTGAAAAAGAGCCCGAAATACATCTAACACAAGCCATTATACAGGAAATGTTTCATCCACTACAAAAACATAACAAACCCAGAAGTTTTGCCACCAGTTTTAAAGAGGCAGAAGGGACACTTCCAAGAACACAACCCCCTTCTCTATTCTCCTCTACTCAAGTACACAGTTTCTTTCCTCTCCTATGCTACATTTAAGACAACACCTTCAAAACTGTGGCCAAGATTTGTTCTGACTAACTAAACTGATAGAGCCAGTTAATTTGTCTGACACATTTCTTCTTTAACACAGACAGCCTTTGGTGAAATATTAAAGACACACTATCGTAGAAATTGGTACACTGAAAAAAGAAAATATTTTTAGTATTACTGTTTCTTACTTTTTGCCAAATTCGCTCAAGTTGGCCAAGAAAATAAGCTGTTTCACTTTCTGTACTTAGGATGTTACCATTCCCTTGTCTAACAGGGCACTGTGCAAGGGCTCAGAAGACTCATTCTCTTCCTGGCACTTTCAGACTTCTGCTGGACACCCTGTTCAAAGCTAACTTCCACCACCCTCTGCCTTTGTTTTCCTCTCTGTAGAAAACAGAGCGTAAACAACAGCCTCCCTGTAAAGCACTTTGAGGTACACATCAGTAAGAGCTACAGCAGCACTCAGTAATATCAAACAAAAAGATGTTCTTCAGTAAAATTAAAAAAAAAAAAAAGAAAAATGCCATTGTTTTGATTGAAAATGGAGTGATAGAAAGGAAATGGTTTTGTTTAAAACACACACATTGGGCCCATATAGCTCTGACACTGCTCGTTTAAATAAATAAGGCAGGGATCAAAGTCTTGAATAATTTTTACCTTTAATTTTAGAGAATTGAGTTTCTCCTCCCTCAGATGCTCTCTTAACATCTCTCGGTGAAGCCTCTCCTGTTCCATCGCAAACTCTCCAAGCGTGTATTGGCGCACACTGTTGTGGCGAGTAGACATTCCCAGGGTGCTTCCCCCTTGGCTGGGAACACTGGTGAAGCCTTGCCTTCTCGTGAAGTAATACACAGTAACACAGTTAAAATGGACATTTTTTGTTCTCTTCCGCTTCTCTCTCTTCAGGATTGAAGAAGCTAGAACAGATGCAGATTACAGTATGAATGATAACTTGCAGTCATACAGCAAATTCGTCACTTGTGTAGTTCTATCTACCTTAACAACACACTGAAGTTCAGAGGTGTGCAGTCTAAATGAGGAGATAACATTAGAAATATTTACCGTATATGCAAACCTAGAAGCCACTACAAACCGCCACAATCGTGAACACTATTGTCTACTTTAGAAGAGAAATTCTTGGCCAGTTGTGTTTTCCCATAGCATTATAAAAATGTTTTATCCTTTTACCAAGGAAGCAAATAAATCCCAGCAAAAGGAACTTCTTTCACAGTGTCACCTCAAAGACAGTGATCCACTGACTTGCTCCTCTTCAAAACCCTGCAAACAAAACAACATTGCGTATGACAGCAGTGAGAACAGCAGACCCATGTCTCTCACAGGCCTATATACACCGTTACTATTCTGTCAGCACGGCTTAGCTGTAGAGATCTCTAACTACATCTTTAAAGCACTGGATCACATTGGCAGAAAAGAGTCCTTTCTCTTAAAATCTAAAATGTGAGAAATTAGTGTTAGAAAAACTGTAAAGGCAATATGTTCAGACCGCCTCAGAAATTCATATCATCATCATCATCACAGAATAACATAGCAATAATGCTGATTAACAATCAGAACCACTTCCTTTTTCTTTACCTCCATCCTTCTTTCTGCTGCCATCCACTGAACACATGCACATGTGTGTGTATATATATTCTAATGTGTAGAATTTTGACAAAAAATTAAATCTAGTCTTTCCTAATTCTTTTCTGATTCCCCTCACACTCGTGCTCAGTTTTTCTGGTACACATATGCAATATCATATGAAATGGATTTGTTTAAAAACAAATGCCAAATTTTAACTGTTAAATATTGTTCTTTTTTCTACAGGCATTTAGTAACTCCTTTCAACGATACTGATCTATTGTTTCTCACTGGTAACAGTGGTGAGCCTTCAGAGAAAAAAAAAAAAAAAAAAAGACACAAACGTTAGAGAAAGATAAGAGACACTCCTTGATTTTTAAGATGAACAGCCTGATTTATTTGATTTATTGCCAAACGGCAATAGGATGTTGAGAATGTAGATAATAAGTCATTGCTTTGCAGTTTACAGGCAACAATTGGGCAGGTGTGAATGAGACACCTAACTGCCAGAATTCAGGCAGTAAAATGATTTAAAGGTGCCTGACCATTCTTGAAAGACTTGGAACCATCCTATAAAAGCAGTAAGAGCAACAGGATGTACACTGCTAATCTAAAACCGCCGTCGCTAGAGATTGGAAGCACTTGGCCTTCAGCCTCGGTTATTGTCACAGTTCAAACATAGTTCATTCCCTAATATTATTATGTAGTGAAACGTTAATCAGCACACATGTAAAAACTCCAAACTTTTACAGAAGTAACTCAGTCCAAAAAATAGCATAATCTACCTAACTATATGAAAAACAAGTATGTTGGAAAATACAGTGCTGTAACCAATTACAGACAGTATGCCCTACTGACATAACCATAAAACTATTTGGGGCTCAGTAAAATACTGAAATAGTGTTATTTTTCCTAAATACTGATATGCAGCTAAAATTATGGTTTATTATATAAGTAACATACACTTCTCCAGATATGCTGCAGGTATGTTGGATTATAAATATAAAACAGATAAATAAACTCAGGTCCTATATTCACTTACATGCTCTCAGTGAAGGGAATTCCAAAAAAGATGTAGGTTGCACACAGAACCAAAAGACAAATTCTGTTACATTAGGCGTGTTTAAACTTGCATCCAAGTTTAAGCAAATCTCATATCAACAGAGCCTGTCAAAAATATTTATAGGAAGCTTTTAGTGGGGGAAGAGGGTTATTTTATTAGAAGAGACTAGTTGATAGAGGTGTGTCAATTTTGCATGATATTAAATATTGTTTTAATGTACTGTTCTTTTTCATATATGCCACAGTTTCAAAACAAAACTATCTTTAATAAAACCAAATTTTTAGAGTTTGGAAGATGGGGTAATTTTGATATTGTGACATTCTCTTTCAATTTAGCATGAAAGCAAATACTCTGAATCAGAACCCTCACTGCCTATATGTTCTTACACACAGGAAAGTGCAAATTAAAAAATCCTGCTTCTGCTGAAGGAGGTATTTAAACCATTCTGGGATGTATCCAATTTCTGATATAACAGTATTGGTGTTATTTGGATCTCAACTGGATCTTGCCTCTATTTCGGAAGAAATGCTGACAGCTACTGAAAGGCAAGTAGCTTTTTTACCAAGTAAAAGAACCAGCCACAAACGGAATGAGAGATAAAACTACAGTAAAATATTAAAGGAAAGAAAAGATAGAAGGTTAATCTTAAAAATATATATATGCTTCATGAGGAAATAGAAGGTAATAGTGCTTGTAAATCACGCAAGCTAGCGAATGCCTTTGCATCTTCATCTGTAAACTTCAGTATCTACCACATAAGGTCTACGTTTATAGTAATTTGTTTTAGACCTTAGCTATGGAACTCCTGACATGGCTGCTTACTGGCAGGAACACCAAATGCTGCAATAAAAGTGCTTCCATTTTTTTAAGTCTGTCAATCTCTTTATGGAAGAGATACTACTTTCTATACATAAAGACATCAATCTTAAGTCTTATTCACATGCTACACACTAATAGTTAAATGAAGCTAGGCAGAAGACTCTGCAATCTAATTACTTCCAGCTGAAAAGAAGAACGTCATCTACAATAAAAACTAGATTACATGAATAAGCTTTTCCACTATGTGGATTTCTGGGGAGGGGTGGGGGTGCCCATGCATGTGCTGTCAAAATTTACAACATGAATTTCACACATTGCCGTACGTTTATGCCTAAAAGTTTGGTCAGCAGTCTCTCTCAGTAAGACTGTAGTTGTCATGAGCTGTCCTAAAGAACCCATGAATGCCTTTCTTCAACTTTTTTATAGTTCTTATCACTTTCAGTAATTAAATTATCAATAACACACCATCAAAGTTGTTTATTTGGGGTTTTTTTAATATATCACTGTCAAAAACTGTGTTAAAATAGAATTAAGCTGAACTTCAAGAAAATGGTGGCATACTGTAACTGCAACACCACCAGCACTATAAATCCAGCCCTATACGACTGTATTGAAGACAGCGGGAGAGCTGGCATGCATTTGTTGTAAATGTCATTAAAGTTCATGGTTTTGTTTATTAATGTTAGAGTTCTGAGTCAGACAAATTATATGATAATCTGTATAATTAAACAAGCATGTAAACATTCAGAGCCCTCAGATTACATGTAATTATTTTTTTGTGAAACACGTCCTTATCTTTTGGGTTTGCTTCTGTCTCACCCAAGAGCTCATTGAAGGGAAGAGCTAAGGCTCTGTAAATAAGTCTATAGTCATCTCTTCTATGTTACTGCTAGGGAGTAGTCAGAATATATTCATATTTATGCAAATGTTGTTTACAAGAACAGATCAGGCAGGAACTGCAAAAGATTATCGGATTTTATCTGATTACCCAAAAGCATAGATTAGAGCTGTCAGTGAGGGGACTGGAGAATTGCAACCATGTCAGTAACCAAGGACGTGAAAGGAAGCAGTCGGCACTGCAAAGGCGCTATGTTCTTGCTCTACTATACTTCCTAAAATCTCTGAGCAGAGGGCTGCCTTAATGTGACCTCAAAAAAACCTCTTATTGGATATTGAATGGAAATGTCGAACATTTTCCAACATCAGGGGCAAAGCACTCTATAACTCATCCAGTCCTTTTGCTTCAAGCCAACCAGAACTCAGATTCTCAGATCATCTTATCAAGAGTCGGGAGCATATGTTATTTTGCATGCACTGTCCCTTAAATAGTACATTCAAATCAGTTCTACTTACTGCTAAGGACACTGCTTAACTCAAGACAGAGCAGAAGGACATACAAAATATGTATTTTCTGATATATCGGAAAGCACAAACATATGCCCAGACAAAATGTAGTGACATTAATCAATTAGTAAGCTCCTTTCAGACTGAGAAACACAGCTTGTGCAAGGCTTGCATGCCTCTTTGGAGTCAGTTTCAAAGGTTTTGCAGGGAAGCAAAAGCTCGTAACCTAAAAATTTATCCAAAGAGAGTGTAAACGCCACACTTTTCCAGAAATCGAGTAACGGCTTCCTTGCTTGGCCAGTCTCAAAAAAGTATTTACATGCCATCTGCCTGTGCAACAAGTGATATCAGTGGATGCCACTATCATCTGGTCTGCGCAAAAAGAGTGATACTGACTCCGGCAGAGTCTGCCAGGCAGAGATGTGTTCTTTTAGCAGCTGCTGGACACACACTGTCAACAGGAACTAGAAGGTGGTTTTGGAAAACGAACGCCACCATCTTGGGTCCAGCAGTTCATGGCGAGCGAGATGCCAGAGGGAACAGGAATATTCATCATCACCTAAAACTGTCCGATGGCTCACACGTGATCTTTAACACATTTATATACTACAAGTCTGATATATTCCATGGAAGGAAAAAAATACTCCATTCTCATGTATTTAAGCAATTAATATAATTTTTAGTTCCATGTTTCAAGATTATATGGAATTAAATATTTTTGACAGATACATAAGTACTGTAATGCATAAAATAGATCTACTATCGGAGGGAAAGATGATGCTGTTAAGAACATAATTACTGCTACAGAACTATTTCTCAGAAAAGGTCACTATATCTGAACAAGGTCTTCAGACAGGTATCTTCAAACAGGACTGCCAGAATTCCTCGTCTGAAATAGTATCAACCGCTGAAATGTTGATTTTTGGCATTTGACATTTGAGTGGCTGTTTCTGGGTTTAGCAGAGCAGAGCCCAAGTTAATAGCCTGCTTGCAACTGGCCTGCCCCTCATGGAGTCAAGCCAGGTCCTGCAGTCTTATCAGCTCCTTGCCACGCAAAAGCAGCTGCTGCAGACTCAGGGCTGTATCTGGACACAGCACAGCCCCGTCCGTGCAGCACCCGACCCGCGCTAACAGCCACAGCACACGGCATCTGCACCACAGACCATTTATGGCAAAACTGGCAATTGTCTGTAAACGAAATTCCTAAAGGTGAGGCCAAAAGAATTAAAGGAAAACTTTTAATAGCAAACAGTTGTTTAACCCAAGCATGGTTAACACATCCTGGAAACACAACCTGCGCTTTGTGCTTACCCTTTTGCTATCTTTGTTCATGATGTGCCTGCACACATACACAGCAGGATGCGTTTATTCATCTTTTTCTCAGTTATTAACCTCTCTCCCTCATAACAATTCTCTTTATCCACAGCAGTTATAATTTACTTCATGACTACATATGATATTTCTGCCACTTCTCTTTATGCACAACTCCTGGTTTATGCAGGCTCTGGCTACTGAACATACAAGGGATCTCTCAGGTTTCAAAATTTAAGAACACCTGTATGGTGAGCCAGAGACCTGCAGAATGGTGCAATGCACAAATGCTAGATATCAAGTTTTTTTATTATAGCCCTTCGGTTTTCAAGATTTCAGTAAGGTCCTTTTTCAGTCATCAACTGTAGTACAGAATAGAGATAACTGTTCAAGAAATTGAGATTTCAGTGATTTATTCATAAGGCTGCACACTGACATGAAACAAGCTTTATCTAATTCCAGACACCCTTTTTCTACAGATTACCACCCCACCACCACCACCACCCCTCCAGATGACACAGACTAAGGCTTGACTCGGTGAGCCTGTCTTACCCCGCCTGTGGTTTACTAGACACGGGGAGATCAACTGTCAAAAGATTAAAAATAGAATAACCACACAAACGTCATTATGGTTGTTCCCATAGGTGGTAAATTATACACATAGTTGAGGGCCATCTCCTACATTGAGACACTAAGTCATAACTTTTATTACCATAATTTCCATTAAAATGGTAACATTTTATCTATCAAAATAAAAAGTACAATTTTTATTGCCCAGTAGCTAACAGTAATGGCATACAAGATGGTTTATGGATCCTCTTCCAGAAAGACTAAGTGTTCCTTAGATTTTTTTTTTTAAGCTTATAGGTACTCACTCGAGTGCATTAAATGGATTTTTCCAGACACCGTGTGTCCCATATGTCTGCATGAAACAGGAGGCCCCACTAATTCATTTTTCAAAGATACTCTAAAAATAAAACTTTAAAGTCAAACCTGAAGAAAGTATCAATGTAAAAAAAAATACAGCTATCATGAAAGTAACAATAGCCTTAAAAAAGAAAACTGTTCTGTAAAATAGCCTCCATGGCTGCTGTTCTTTCTCGCTTAGGCTCCTGTGTTGCATAAATCTTCGTCACAATGACGATTAGTGGGAGAAAGGCAAATATTATGAATAGCAGTCTGACAATAAAACTTCCCTGTTAGATTCATCCTGGCTAAAATATGTTGTACAAAGCATTGATCTGTGCTGGAATTCTGTCACCAGCAAACACAGTAAGTAAGGAAATACTTTCTGGGTTTGCAAAAAGACTCCTCAACAAAGAAGGTAAGAAAAATGAGAGCCATTCAAGTCACGTGAGCTTAGAGAATAAAGAAGAGCCTTTGTTCATCAACAGTTAATAAAAGAGAATGAAGCAATTTGTATGGCAGAAAAATTTAAATATACATCTAGAGGAATGTGTGAGTAGACAAGGGTGTAGAAAGATGTAGCAATACACAGATTTGTAACAAATCAGTGTCAATATTTTCGTAATATATTTTAATGTAACTAGATCACTATGGTTAGAGATGGTCTCCTTAGTGCTACAGGGAAGAAACCGCCAAGTCCTGCTGCTTAATTTCAAATAATGGTTGCCATCACCTTATTCCTACCAACAGGCTCGTAATTGTAAGATTTTTTGCGCTTACCTTCTGTATTGCAAACAAAATTTATTTTTCATTTTACGTATCATTGGAACACTGAAGAATTTTATTACTAGCTCATTTTCCACAGGTTATTCAAAGCTACGTATCAGCAGCTCTCTGACTTCTGAAATTGTGTGCCCTTCTTTCCTCCCCCTACCCCATACCAGGGTATTTTCAAAGCACGGAGCGGAAAGCTCGAAGCAGAGGCGATTCCTACTGACCTCTGCACGCGGGGGTGAGCTGTTTGTCTGCCAGCCCTTCCCACCACGGGAACCAACCGAGCTAGGAAGTCCCCAGCCCAGAGGGGCGTAGGGGGAAGACCCAGGCAGGTGCCACCTGCACCCAACATCCCCAGCCACTGCCTCCTCCAACAGCTGGTATGAAGTTCTGCAGCTGCTTCTGGTGCCCCTTCCTTCTCCACCTCAAGCTGTGTCTTCTGCTCTCTCCCCTGAGAATAACCGTTATTTATCTCTTTGTGAATCTGTGAAAAATGAAAGACACAAACCCCCCAACTCTTTCCACATTTGAAAAATTCAGGTTTTATTGTATTTATTCATAATATATTTCTTATATGTCTTGGTAACAGATGTCATCATGGGCCCATCCAACTCCTGAATCCCAATAAAAGTAATTTGTCAAAGGGGAAAATCAATATTTACACTAGCAGTCCAGTGTATCCTTATGAGAAACATCCAAGTCTCATTTGTATATAAATAAATCATAACTGATGAAATAGGCAAGCAACAGTAATAATGTGCTGGCAGGCTGAAACAAAGTTTTCCTGAACTGCTCTCACATACCTGTAATGCACTATACATCTGCACTTTTCGTTCGCCTTTGAACATCCTCATTTTGCTCTCTAGGCAGTGTGCAGAGCTCTCTAGGCTCTACAGCAGTGTGAAACCAGTGCACGTGTTTCCTTCTGCGCGTTTAGCGGCCAAAACAGAATCCAGACCCCCCCCACCCAGGAAGAGATCCCACTGTGGCTGTATTCATCTATGAAATGCAAAGCCTGCTTCCTAGTTTTACAAAATCCTGATAGGAATGACATCTTAAGCCCATCATGTTTGTCAAACATTTTTTACTGAGAAAACTAGTAGTTCTTTGATTACGAAACATAAATAATCGCAGTTCTGGCTGAAGTCCAAGACATAAGCACTTTCTTCTGCTGTCTCAGCTATTCTCCTGATGTCAAAGACACATTAAAATAAACGTGAGCCATATGGCTACCCAGCAGATTACTAGCACTCTTGCATCAACGAGGGCAAAGCAATTCATTGTCACCAGCGCAGAAATATATTGGGCACATGAAAATTTCAAAAGGCTGGAAAAAATGTGTATGAAGCAGCCTTTTGGATTAAAGCTCTATCTCAGACCAGGGGAAATGCTGCTTTTCTTGTACTCTACTACCCATTTGTCTGCTTTTTACATACTCTTAGTGCCATATAAACCACTATGGCAAGAAGGATTAACACCATTCTCCACCTGCTCCATGACTTTCCCACAAGTGTTTCATCAAGTCTAACACCACAGAACAGCAAAACCTAATCCATCATGGTAATCCAGGTCAGAACATCACTTATAAAAGCCAGCTTGCTTTGCAATCTTCATAGAAAACAAAAACTTGGGAAAAGGTCGTATTCCAGAAATTGCTTCTACCTCTGCCTCCTACCTCTCCTTCTATCCCACTGCCTCCCAAAAGATATTTTTCTAAGAGTCTCCATACACTACATTTACAAATTTTAAACCCTTAATGATGAAACACTTTTCCTACATGCTGGAAATCCACATTAAGAGGAAATGCTGTGACATACAATATACCCTCCCAAAGAAACATGTGAGCTCGAGGACAGGGAGGTGTTTTCTAAAATAAATTTGAACCTGGAAGTTCTGAAGGGAACTGCATACCCAGAAAGGCATAAAATGAGTAGTGGAAATTAGACAGGACAGGGGCAATCCTGTGGAACAGCAACACCTACCCTAGTAGCATTTCACTGCTCCATCCTTCTGCTACCTTCTTCTCAGGTAAAGCCAAAGCTAAATTCACCTCACAGGAGGGGCTCGACAGGAATGTTTGCCTAATACTGCATTTATTTATGTCACATTTGAAACGGGTTTTGAAAAATACTCACTCACAAGCAAGTTTGACATGAATAAGAGAGGTTTTTCATTCGTGTTTTAGTTAAGCATTTTACCTCACTGTCAGAGTTTTGTCTAAAATCTCACAGAAATGTTAAATTCTTGGGATGCATGCTAAAAGCTGGAATTTCACTGCTAAAATTTCAGTGAAAGCTTTAAGTTTACTTCCTCAGCACCCTCTATCTCCAGAATGCTTCTCTGACATTCACCATACTAGTCCAGTTTCTCCATTCTGCAAATATAATCAGCCTGCGGGGAGAAGTGGAGACGGTTAACTGCTCTCTGCCTCACCATTTACTCTAAATGCCAGCTGCTGTTTCGCAGATGATTATTTCTGACCTTGGCCCCAGCTTCGAACAGTGTGAGGAGGAAAGCCGCTACCACGGATCCCTGCAGGAACACCCACGCCTAGCAACTGTATTTGCTGAACTCGCCTAAGACACTACAGGCAATCCGTTGTCCCACCTCATGGGTGACTTCTGTGAATAGCCATTTGATACGCATACAACTACCCATTTAGCTGTCCGTGACTTTGCATCTGCAAACATACTTTGCGTATCTCATGAACAGCTTCAACAAAAAAAAATTGTTTATATGTTATCTATGCCAAAAAAACCATCATGTAAGGCAAAAACTGTCCCTCTGTTTGTATAGTATATGAAATGCCCTAATTTATAGAAGAAAACTTTTCAAAAGTATAGAAACAGAATTAGTTACACAAATCCTTCTAAAAACTAGTAGGAGCCTGCCTCCTCACCCCTCTACATTTTTTAAAAACTCCCTCTACAATAGTCGTTATTCCAGATGAAAGACAGCAGGCAAGATTCGGTCATGCCATACCCTGCCCTGTCATTCTGTATAAGTATTTGAGCAAAGACATTGCAATACCTTTCACTGAATTTCTTTGCATTTCTTGGGTTTTACTGCCCAGATGAGCCGACTCATTTTAAAATCAAAACCAAGAATCTCTCAACTTGTTTGCATTTCATAACATGAGTCAACAAATAACGACAAGAACGTATTCCTCATTAACAAGGAAATTCCAAGTCTGGTTGCAGGCAATATAAATAATTGCAAGATGCCATGAAAAAAGAATGCCTGCATTTAGCTACACCTTCTAAGTGTTCTCCCATAATCAGCCAGCATCACCACTTTAACTCAGTTAGATTTCTATCGTTAACCAGCAATTAAACACACAGCGTGAGCTCAAAGTTCAGGTAATGCCTTGTGCTATTGACCTCACACCAAATAAAACTTTATCCTTCACATAAAGATAATTTAAGAGAAGTTAGACCTTCCTAAGGATTTCAAAAGATTTGATACCTTCTTCCAAGTTCTGCATGGCCACATAGATGAGGCAATCTCAATATGTTAGCGACTCTAGAATATTCAAAACAGTACTTCTAAGGGCATATGGAAAGAAGTGCAACGGGGATGTATTTGTATTTTCGAATTCCTCATTATCTTTAACGGTAAAATCAAAAGATGGTAAGAGCATTTAGAGACCACAGGGTTTTCTCAGAACCCTTACTGACCAGCCACATTCATAGTGAACCTAAGGCATCCAATACTCTTAAAGACAGTACCCTAATTAGCAGAATGACATGACCTATGATTACAGCTGGCTGCAGGATAACCTTGCTAATGACAGCGATAATGTTAATGGCAAGATTCAGATAATCGATGGAGGATATCAACCAGACTGTGCGATGGTTCCACCTCCCGTTGAGCACCTTGTGAGAAGAGTTGGTGCTGGAGATTTCACCTGCCTCTGCAGGTGAAGAAGAGAAGCCTCTGCAATAAAGGCATTACTCTGAAAGTTTCAGCTACACTACGCTGAAGTTGCAATGGCAGAGGAAAGCAGCAGCTCCTCAAAGTACGTTTCTTAAGAGATGCATCTGTGATTAACGTGGTATAGGGAGTTTTTACCAGCACCAAAGTGCAAAAGACAGGACTTGATGAGGTCTTCCCAGGTCTTTCAACTGCATGCAATTCTGCAACTTAAATTTGGACATTTTTCTTTATCAGAGAAATAGATCAAGCATTTAGAGGCAGGTACCTCCACAAGGCAGGAAGAATCCCCCACACCTGAGCTGGAGCATGGAACCCAGCACACACAATCATAGGAACTGTCAGGGCGTTGTACTGACATCCCGAACGGCAATTCCAAAGACAACTTGCTGTGGAGCTGATGAACCACAGCAGCGGGGTGTCCTAGCTCAACAGGAGCTGAAATGGCACTAGGTGTGCTCCCACCCTGTATTCCACGTACCTCTAAGGAAAAAGGAAAAAAAAATATTCTTAGTCCTGACTAGGACTGTAGATGCATGCTTGGGACTGCTACTTCAAGATGGACACCCCTCTTTCTGACATCGAGGAGGGGACATGAAATGGGACAGGTACGTGGACTGATTAGTAATATGCTTTGGCATCCATTAAGGTAAATCTGCGGTGTGACTAACGGCATGCTGAATCGAACTGAAACGACCTCAATAGACTGAGAAAAGTAAGTAAAAAAGATGGTGGGGATTATATCTGCCAGTGGTAATGAATGCACTCCATCACCATTTGATAAGAGATTTAAAAATGTGCAGATGTATATACACACATACCTGACGAACAAAATACTACATTTATTTATTTTTTGGTTATGAACATGGTAACAGTTGTCTATGCTTTATGGACTGTAATTTCACCTCTTGCCTCAGAAAAAGACAAGACACTTGTAACTTAGGCTAGGGATATTTTTGTTGTTGTTGTTGCTGTCTTGATTTATTTAAACGGATATATTGTTAAAGAAACTCTGTACTTATCCCTGAGTCCCAAGGGATAGCACTTAGGGACATCTCAGTCATGTATTTTCTGCCATCACACTACAGGGTTAATTGCTGAGATCAAAACTATCTTCAGGTGGTTCTGCCCCACCTGAATGATCCACCAAAGCTGTATGCCTCATTTAGCTGGCAGGTTAAACTGACCTTAAGGCTAATGGAGCAGGATAGCTGAAAGGTTCCTGTTTAGCTGACCCAACACATATTGTTCCAAGGGTTGTGTAAATACCGAGATGCATCAGCTATTCTAGATAACACTTATACGCAAACTGCCTGCTTGCTGAAGCACTGAAAGAGTTGTAGCTACAAGTGATTAAAAAATTATCTCTTTGTCAGGTCAATTAGAAAGGAAAAATAAGACTCAGAGGGCCAGTTAGGCTTTTTTTTAAAAGCTCAGTTAAAGAATTAACATACAGATCTCGATGTTGACTACAGGTCACCCACAACCCACACATTTCCAGTCAGTAAAAAGAGAGTTTATACTGAATTTCAAATTTACTTGTATGAAAATGGACCGGAAGGAAGACAGTACACAGGCTCTGACAGTGTCTCACAAAAGAGAAAAGAAAATGGTACAAAGTGCCAGGAAATGGCTTAGAAAGATAACCTCCATCAAGGAGGTACTCAGGCATGTAACAGAGGCAAGGAATCTGGCCAGCCTTTCTTCTGCACTGGCTTTTTTCAGTCTCTTTACTGAAAAAGTCTCACAGAACTCTTCCTTTCCATATGCCCTTAAAAGTACGGATTCAAATATTCAACGCAGGAAAGCTCTTATCTTTTATTCTGGGAGATGAACGTGTTTAAAGAATGAACAAAGCACCTTTCAGCGTACACTGTTAACAGTTTCGTTACTGTACAACACATCTGCATGTAGTTTTCAAGTGAGCATCACTTAGTAGCTCTGTAAGACACCTGTATTCATGAGATATGAACATTGCCAATTTCCACATATTCTGCTTTGAGGAGACAGGGCCAAGTAGCTCAGTAGGATCAGTTCATTTTTTATCACTGCCTAGAACTCAAAATATGCTTTTTCAAATAATATTGTTTAAAAAAATCTGGAAGTTAAAAAAAAAAATAAATCTAAGTACATACACAGAAGAGTGCTCCTGCCCTGAAGGGCATCCAACATCACACACACAACTGATGTCAACCAACTGATATAGACCAAAATGAAAACAAATCCTGTGTGTATAAAAAGTTCACCAATTGTCCCATTAAAACATTCCTTCCAGAATCAAAGCATATGAAGACTCAAGAAAATGTGAGAAGAATAAAACAAAATAAAATGCAATCTCAACAAAAAACCTGTTTTTTTCTAGAGGTAGTCAGTTATCAAGTTAAAAACACCTTTCAGCATTTGTCAAGTATCTTTACTCCTTTGCATTTATTTTAAATAGAAACACGATCAATTTTTATTGCAAACACATATTAACTTGTACTATCATACATCATCACTAAGACTCACATTTTTAGTGCAGAACTGCTCTTATATATAGCAGATGTGCCTAGGGCTAGCTAAGTGATTTTTCTAACACTGCTCAACTGGTAGATGTCAATTGTGTAAACATATAAGTAACTGATACGCTTTAATGTTAAAAAAGAAGAAGAAGGTGCAAAATCTCACTTGCAGCATTTTAACAATAAATTAACAAAATCTGACTTCCCCATCAGGTGCAAGATGGAGTGTCCTTGGTAAAGTTACAAAATAATGATGCACACTGGAAGAGAGTCTGGATGCAAGATGCAAGTAATTAGGTAGGGATAAAACCACCTTTCCATTCTATACTTCATCTGAGCACCAGCATCCTCCATTTTCTTACCAATAAAAAATTATTACCTTTACCAAGCTCCTGCAAGTATGCTGCATTACAGTAAGAGCAAAGCAGAATGTTAGACACTGAAAGATGCCATGTTCCAGTGGCACAGAAACTAGTCTCCAAAAGTCTTTTTCCTTGAGGACCTTGAGATTTGCCTATCAAATGCAGCACCACGGCCACCTGTTCTATTCTTTTCTTCCCAAAGCAGCCTTATATAATACTGGGGTTGTTCTGTATTGATTTCTTGGAATTTAGGCTGCTGCATCTATATTAAAGACAGTACTTTTTAAAAAGTAGTATCAATGCATATGAAAACAATTTACTCTTTCTATTTCTGTATCGCCAACTGATATATATATATGTATTTTTAAAAGTATAACGTACCATTTCTATACATCTGTGTGTGTGAGTGTGCACACAGATAAACATTTATTACTCTGGCCACAAATATCTCAGTTATATGAATCATTAATCATAACACTGAAATGCTATAGTTTTCCCCTACAGATTTTATTAAAAAATGAAATGATTTATTGTGTCAACTACAATCAAAGCTTATTGTTACATGCATGTATTACTACTTCCAAGTTTCTCCCCTGAATTACGAGCCTTCTTTGTATTATCTGTGCATTCACAATAAAATTGCTGTCTTCTATGTGGGTGGCAATGACTGTTTGATGGAAAAGGACTGCTTTCAGTCTATGATGAATAATCATCTAAGTCCTTAAACAGATGCAAAAGTTAAAAGATCAGCATGCAGATAATAATTGTCACCAAGCTATTTCTTAATACTACCAAAGAGATTTACTGGGTCACTTACTCCTTTGTGGCTTTTCAATAAAATAAGTCTCCTACTAGTACTGCATCTTAAATACAATATACTACATCAAGATTGTTACACGTAAACACATTTGAAAAGTTGTGCCTGTGTAACCTTTTGCACAGGAGTGTGCCATACTAGAGCAAAGAGGATTCGGACCCTCATATCCAAACCCTAGCTCCAACTGCACAGCGGCATTTGGTAGACAAATCAGGTATAAAAATATTCGTATCACATGCTACAAACATGATTGCTAGGCACAATCCAAACCACATAGTTATAAGGATCACATTGTGTATGGGCAGTGATGAGGAGCCTCACCTACTCCTTGGCCCACAGAAAACAGCTTTATAGCCACTAACTCCAGTGGGGAGATCTATATGCACAGACTTGAAGGCAGCAGACCCCTGCTTTTTAAAACATGCAGTTCACTATTAAAACAGTATAACCACCTAAAGCAAATATCATAAACTACAAATATAAGCTGTAAATTCATTCTTCCTAGATATATATGCTGCACACGTAGCTTTGCTAACTTAAAACCAAATTCTTATCTGTACACAAAACCATTGCCTAGTACAGAGATACCCTCCCCTACATGAAGAATAGAAACTATTGCAATAATGTGTCTCATACAAAATGTTCCTCAATTCCAAATAAAAGAAAGCTTATTATTTTCTTTGGAGAAGAACTCTCACCAATGCAATCCTGCAGATAGCCAACAGCTGCACTACACTTACCTAAGCAAAATAAACAAACTTACCTAAAGTACCTTCCCTACAGTACCTGTTTGAAATACCTTAAGCACAACTCCCAACGTTAACTACAAACAGCTACATAATTCAAATAGCAAATAGGTAGGGCTTCCAAGTGACTTCAAATTTTTACAATGACAAATAGTTTTATGTAGTTAACAAGAAGGCAAAAGGGTGCAAGTTTGCTAAGTAATTTTGAGCAAGTCACAAACTGAACACCACAGTGTCTCCATTTTATCATCTGTTCAATTTAAAGTCATCATGTTTATCTAACCATAAAGTTTATTTTATTTTGAGGAATAGGAAGAATTCTTTAGATACACAACTTCAGTACTTACGGGTAAAATGATTAGAAGTGGATGGATTGACACTATCACCACTGTCAGCACTTTCACTGCTAGAAATGTCATCATCTGATTCCCGCACAGAGGAACAAGGTGAGGAGCCATCAACTTCTTCAAACTTCCTCTTTAAAATTCCACTCATCGCTGCAATGCTGTCACATGCACCTGTAACAGGAACAGAGGCAATGAGGCACTGAAACATCCAACTGCAGAATATGCAGTCAAAATCTCCAAAGTCATTTTTACTTAGAAGCACCAATAAGTTGCCACTTCTGGTCTTGACTAACCATTTAGTATGAAAGTAGATATAATTAATTAGGAGACAGTGAAGCCATAGGAAAGGAAAAAAAACATTAAAACTCATACTCTAACTTGACATGTATGGAGATGGTTATTTTGCTAGAATAATGTGTAACAGATTGCTTTCAGGGAGCATTTTTCCCATTTTGATGTCAATAGCATCCCTGATTTCTAGGTTATGTCGTGAAATTTCAAACAAGGCAAAAATGGGAGTTTCTTTTCAAACACCCTCACTTGGTCCCTCCCTTGGCTGCCACGGGGGCAAGAAGTGTCACCATCAGGGATGAAATTAAGTAAGAAGAAATCACTCTGAACACTAGAGTTCGCGTTGCCAACTATACATGATCTAATCAGTGTTCACATCACCCCTTTAAGAAATCCATCTGATAATTCCAGTATTACGGACAGATAAAAGACAACGAAGTCACAAAGACCATATACCAATTTAGTGCTCAATAAATGCCTGGAACTCAGAAATTCCCCACTCCAGTCAGAGACACCAACTGCCTCCCAAACTCTCTCCTTCCCACATTAAGAAATGAGATGCCTAATATACTCCTGAGGTTGAGTAGAAGGTTATGAAGCAAAGTATTCAAGCAGAAATTTAGCAGCAGAGGTAGAAATATAACATGAATTGCACGTAATTAAGGAGCAAGTGTACCCTTAACTGAGGAGAGATCAAGGACAGCTGGAGCTTGCTGCCAGCTGTCCTTGCGTGTCTGTTGGCCACGCAGCTGCCACCACGCCGCCCGCAGCACTGTGGAGGCAAGCAGCGCTGATACTTATCCAGCCAAAAAATTTGTCTAGGACTGATGACATGCTAGACTCGCCGAGTAGGACACACAACCTAGCGCTACGGACTTACCACAGGGTTCTGCCAAATCCCACTAAAAGCAAGAAAAAAACCAAAAATTGCATTCCTCACTGAAACAGAACTTTTAAAATCCCTGCAGCTACCTTTAGGACTCATTAATTCCAAGTCAGCTGCATTCTGCTCCATCCAGGAAGCTGGACTAGATAACCTCCAGAGCCCCCTTCCAACCAACATTTCTATGGCTGTATGTTTTAAAAAAAAAAAATCTGTCAGGAAGCTAACAGATGCTGGGCTAAATGACTACTTGTAAGTAAGACAAGGTTAAGGCCGAGACTCCAGTACTGACCATACTGTTTAACAATTAGCATATTTCAGAGTTTTGGCCCAGGCCACCTTGCACTCTCCTGGATAACGCAGGATGAAGCAGGTGCCAGAACCATTCCCAGCAGGCAGGCTGGACGAGGGCACCTGGGGTTTGGCAGAGGGCTGGCAGTTTAGCCACCGTGGACAAGAACTGTACCCTGCCACTTGGCAGCAGAAGCCAGAGAATGCTGTCCTTAGCCTGCATCTTTTTATCTTAATATAGAGGTAGTCTCAGTGAGGTAGCTGCTATGTTCTGACTCTGTAAGCACAGAACTTCAGTAGATCCTCTGGTATCTTTGCTCAGACTCAGTCTAGTACCAAGTAGTTTCAATGTCTCCTATGCATTCTACAGCTCCCTTCAAGCCCCAACACCAGCTCCCTTCTTGGAAAAAACAAAGTGACAGTGTGAAGAGGTTTGCAACCAACTTTTGGCCTCATATGAAGCTAGAATAGGATAAGGGTGGGTATATGAAGCTGAGAGCTACAAAAAAAAAAAAAAAATTGATGGGCTCAGCAGGTTACAGGACTAATTAGGACAATTTTGATTGTCCCAATTAGTAGGACTAATTCAAAATCATAATTCAGCAAACACTGAAGTCTGTCTATAGGAAATCCTGGGACTGAGGTGGCAAGAATACCATGGTTTCACCCCAGTGCAACAGAAAGTTAGTTCTAATTACTTGTTTTGCTTTGCTGACAAAGCCTTTTACATTGTCTGCCAGCTCCTAAGCACAGCAGGAGGGAGTTACAGGCAGGTTTAAACTTGCCTAGAAATTATGGATACATTATATAACATTTTTATAATATTATTTAATTACGAGGACTAGAACAGAAGTTTTATAATAAGGGAGTTCATTCACCTCTTAGGAAGCAAAAGCTCTGAGCAGCACATACATGATTGCACCAAGTTTAACATCCTGTCTCCAGCAGTAGTCGGTATTTAACGCTTCAGCGGAAAGCAATGGGATGAGAAATCCAGCCACAACCACTGCAGATACATGGCTCTGCCTCCTCATCCTTGCAGTCAATTTCCCCTAAGCATAAGGCTGAAATGTTCCTATATGACAGCGCACAGCCTCTTATAAATTCATTTGACTTACTCTCCTGAGGCAACAAGTTTCATATTAGTTTATTGGGGGGAAAAAAACCACCACAAAACACATCTCCTGAAACTATAGCCACAGACCCTTCAAAATCACAGCAGTTTCAGTCTTTATGATATTTTGGACAGTAAACAGCAGGAGAAGCACGCCAGTGTCTAGCAGCATGCCGTACTAGATAGAACTCCACACATACAGGTACTCCCCACAAAGTGGAAATAGCTGAAGAGAAGTCACTGAGGTCTTCTTGCTGTTTTATAGTGATATTTCCATTTCAATAGCCAATGGTGATTATATTACAAGGGAGGTGCAGTGCATCTGCTGATCCTGTATGGAATTAGAAAATGCCTTTATACTTGGGGGGGTGTGCAGGGAGGGAATGGCGATGGAGACGCAAATGGAACTGCAGCATCGAGTTACTCATCCCAAAGCTGAGGAGCCTGTCCGACTGCTGCAGTTGCCAGAAAGCACCTGGCATGTTACTGCCTACGCTCTCAACCTCACAGCTGTGGAACCCTTAACAGCCTGCCTCTGGGGAAGTCCCTCCCCAAAGCAGCACAGCCTCTTGCTGACGCTACTCCACTTTTAATGTGGTAACTAAAGTGTTCATCAGCCAGAACAAGGAAGAGAAAGTGAGCAAAAAACCGTACAGGTCTGAAAACACTTGTGCACTCGGTTACTATTCAAACAGATTCTTCCCAATTCCGAGTTACTGATTCCCAGAACGAGACATGGATTCCCGTCAGAAGGTATCCACCTCTTGAGAGTAACCTACAGGGAGCACTGGTCCCTGATACGGCCATCTTGAGCCTGCTCTGGGAACTGGTGCCAGATTCCCTAGGGCCAGAAAACAAAAGCAGGGGGTGTGATGTGCAATCTCGACAGGTACGTGTTGCCACACAACACAGTATGGCCACCACCAGCCACAGTCACCCCCTGCAAGGGCACAGGGGCAGACAAATGGTTGACTACTGTCTGTTGACTGAGAAATAGTTGCTTTCAGTTGAGAAACCAGTAACTTTTAAATGACTCCAATGTTCTTGTCTTTGACCCGTCCTTAAATCAAAACCCCTTTCCTAGAAGGCTCTGCCCATCTGTCACCAAACGGACTTCTCCAAAGGCATCTGAGCTTTTTCAGGGTCTCACTTTCTCACTTTGAAGCTCCCCTAGCATAAAGGCCGCTTCTGCATACCTAGCAGCTACCGAGATTTGAGATGCCTGAGTAACTTCATGTCCATGTCTCCCTAGGAGCCTGAAACTTGGTGTTCTTCCAAGCAAGGTGTCTAAGAACAAAGGCAAAACAGAGTATGAGTGCAGAGCATGTTGAGAAGGAAAAGGGATGGGAAGGTTAGGCCAGGGATTGTTTCTGTACCCAAAGGCTGGTTAATACAGTACAGCACTTGGCATGCTACCTGTGCACGCTCTCTTTGGACTATGAATCTCGACATTATTTTCTACACAGTGAAACCATCTCTACCTAAGCAAAGGACTAGGGTGCTCTCCGCTAAACTTCAGCTTAGCGGCAGCAATTACTGAACAACAGATTCAAGCTCTCCAGCATCCTGGTAAGTTCCTTAGCTGTTAAACTACTGTGTAAATTACAGGAAACCCACTCAGCGGCAGATCTTTACAAGAAAGATGTTTTAAGAGGAAGAGGGAGCTACACTCTGTCCTTGAAAGGGAAGGTTTATGCGCCTGCCTTCAGGAGCAGGCACTGGACTGTGACTGTGGAGCACAGGGAGCTTCGAGAGCAAACAGCTGAGCTGTGGTTCCATACTGAGGGGTAACCACCTGGACGCTGGGGATTAAAACATGTAACTCTCAAGCAATCTAACCTCTAATTGCCTTGCTTCTTATTTCATTAAGGGGACATGACTTAGGGACTAATCCCAAAACCTTACTCAGAAGTAAAAGACCTGTGGTCCTCAATGACCACAGCCTATCCTTACTAGAAAAAAAAGAAGTAGTTCTGCTCCAAGAGAGTTGTTGGAAGGACAGGGTATTTTACAGCCATCTCGACACTGCTGGGGAACAGACGCTCCTCCCTACAGTATGCTACTGGACCTCTGCATAAGTGAACGAGCTCCGCTGGCACTGTAATTGGGCCTTGTCTTCAAACACGACGGGATTCTGATCAATTCTAAAACACTTTAAAAGGAAATGTTTGAAAAACAAAGCAGATGTATTAAATAATAGGATCTCTGGGGGAATGATAGCTTGGCTTGTTCATTTTCAAAATTCTTTTTCTGAACATTGATCCCCCTCCCCTTCAATAAAAGGCACTTGGATTCCTTTAATTTATCTTCTGGTCATCTTAAAATCAACTAGGCTCTCTTAACACCCTTAACTGTATCTTTAAAACATTAAGTTTGCATATCACAGCTAACGTAATGTCAAGATTACAATTTAAATATTTAGTCAGAACTTCCCTATAAGGAAATATACCTTATACTATACAATGCTTGCTTTAACTGAGAAAGCATTAACACTTGGAATTAGAGTGACACAGTATTTAGTTGTAGCCTACACGCCTTCTTTCAAAAATATTTCCAGCCATTATGACTTCAAATGCAGAGGAAGTGAAGTGTAAGTGTCAACAATGAGACTGCCAAGGGGATAGTCAAAAGAAATGGCTACAACAATTTAAATGGCTAAATAAATATAGGCTAAAAGGCAAGTCAAGGGTAAAGATATAAATTCATACTGCCTCTGGCAGGAATCAATTATGCTGGCTATTCTGACCTCTAAATATGTTCTTCTAGAAAGGGGAACATGAAGAGCTTGTTCTTATTCTCTCACTTTGCAAGTTTCATACATACCTTTACGTATGTTTAAACTTGGCAAAAATATTTCAAAAGTAAAAAGAGACAAACTGTTTTCTCTGCATTAAAAAATAATAATAATTTAAAAAAACCTTGCAACTACAGTGGTTGAAAAGCACTCTCACTCCCAAGAACTTTAAGGAAAAGACGTGAAATTTTTAGTGGAGACAGCTCTCCAATATCAAAGATGTGCCTAAACACGTGACAATTTGCCTAAATTAGTCAGTTTTTGAGAATGACAATAAGGACTGAATAACAGCACAACGGAAGAGGTAAAACTGGAGAGAGAAAAAAAGATGAGGAGGGATTGAAGACTTAAGTAAAAGGTCATAAAAAAACCTCCTTTCCTGCAGAAGTTGGACTCTGATCCAGAAATAACGAGCTTCAAGTTTCCTTCACTGTTTAAGAGTAATATAAATGAAACAGCAAAGCCATGCACTGTCATGATCACTGGAGGCCAGTTATAAAGGAGAAGGTAAACAAAGCAGATATAAAAAAAAAATGGGTGTCCTGAAAGTTGAGTGTTACCATGCAGCAGGTATTCATCTATGCTATGTATCTGAACATACAGCTAAGGATTTGCATGAGCTCAGCTCACTCTGAACAAGCCAGCACAATCAGCAAAGCAGATCAGTTGTACTAATATACCCAACTTCTCAGCAGAAAAATTTGTGAAGCAGAATGCTGCCCTAATACAGTTAGACCATTTGCAGTACCCTTGTGAAATGTTATTCTTAGCTTCAACAGGCATCTCTGAAGTGTAAATATACATTGCTTTGGATATCAAAATAAATACACAGTAAAGGGTCATATGATAGCAAAAATTATGCTATTTGCCAATTATTCATTGCTTAGCTCTGCAAATTTTGCTGCTCTACTAACATAGGTTTTCTTTTGTCACACACTGGTAAAATTTAATTATGTATACATGTTTAACGTAGATGTTTAACATGGCTTAACAAATATTGTTAGTAAGAATTCATCGCATAGGTAGCATGAAAAAATGGTCTTGGCTTATTATACACCAAATCCTGAGATATTAAAGAACTGCCTGTGCACAGCCAGCAGCCATTTGCGTTTCAGTACTGCTGCAGCGTTATACAATAGGCATGCTCAGCACGTTCCCTAATGGAGACTGTTTCAACTTTCCTCTCCTTAATTCAGCGTTCAAATTCCAGCTTAGCAGATTATTTTGTCCAACCCGATGCCTTTGTCTTGTCACATCCACCCCAGAAAAGGCACAGCTGCAGGAATACCTTCTCCTACGCCTATACAAGCACTGACACAGACCTGGGAGCTCCAGGAGGCTCCAGGTTTTCAGTGAGGGAGAACACAGAAACCGGTGTGGGGCCCCCAGTGCTACAACGCTCAGATCGTGTTCTTCCAACTTCAATAACGAGTCATTTAAAACTTACGGTATGAGCTTGGTTCTTTGCATCTGAAACTTACAAGCAACCAATCGAAAGATTTTGGGTTGATGGGCTTTTTATTTTTTCCTTTTTCTTTTCTCGTTTTTTAAACACCAAAACCATGAAAATCTCCCATAACATCTTGGTTTTATCTTTGTAATAAATGTTAAAATTAGAAAAAAAATCATTAACCCAATTCCCTAATACCCTCACAGGGCTGTGCGCATTTTTAAGGCACCAAATAAATATTTGGCACAGCTATTAGTAACAACTTGGTGGTAGACTGGCGTGTCTGGTAGCCCAAAACACTTCTTGAAGAGGTTACTCTGTGGCTTTTTTCTACTAGGAAGCTGAAAGAGAATGGTAGAAACTAAACAGCAGCTCAAAAATACCAGAAAACCTATTACTTTCTTTAGCAGAAATATTTGAGGAAGACTGTATGAAACAGGCCCCTATAAACAAAAACAATTTTGGTCAGCAGGAGCCAACATTCAATTGCCACCGATGAAAAGAATATAGCTCCATGGCATGAGAGTAAAATCATGACTTCATTCAAGGCTTGGCCTCAAGTGAAGCCAAAATTAGTAAAAAGATGTTTAAGTGCATCTTTCTCCCTGGAGAATAGAGTCAATAAAACTATTCGTACTGGAAAATATAAATTATTAATATCTACTGGAAGGCTGTGATGTTTTGAAACTACTATCTTCAAAAATAGCTTTATGGCTATAATAATTCAAGCTTGCTATCTAAATCAAGGACACTGCACAACCAACATATAATGTTACAATCTGCAGGTTTAATGCACACCCAAGACAGTCCTAAGTAGGCATTCAGGCCCACCAAAAATGACACTTAAAAATAAAAGACGTAAAATTAGTATTTGTTTCTATTATTTGCTTTTTGACTTGTCACCATACATGGTGTATCTATTCAACCAGGAAAACCAATACGTTTATTCAAAAAACCCTGAAGATTTTTAGCAATAATATTATTTCAACAATAAACACTGATGGGGGAAAGTCACCAAAAAAAACCCATAACATGCACAACAAATTACTGAATGCAGTAAAGAGTGAATTTATACAATACAACAACTGATAAGACTCCTCCTGCCACTGACACATATGTAGAGTCTTGACAATTCACCTTCTAAGAAAAGGACAAGGTAAAAATAAGCTACTCAGTTATCAGCTAGAAAATTCAAGCAGAATTTAATTTCAAATTTACAAAAAAAAATATTCTGAGAAACTAACAGAAGTTGATTCTTTATAGATTTGCATCTTCTGGATGGGATTACCTGAGGCACCGTAAGGGGTTTGGTTCACTGATGGTCTTCCCCAGGGACACGGTGTTTAATGCATTCCTCTGTGTGGTTACTTTGATAATCAGGCATTTAGTCATAGTGCAATTTTTTTTCACTGGTGTGAACTAAGAGTCTCTCTCTTTTCCATCTCACCACCCATTTGCACAATACTTGAAGAAGAGCTACTACATCTCTTTCAAGCTCAGCTGAAATGAGGTAACGGGTTAAAAAAAACTAAGAAGGAAAATATGATAGACACATTGGACAACATGATAGGCATAGAGAAAGCATAACTGCATAAGCCTACTTTCCTTAAGAAATCAGTCAAAAACATCAGCTATACTAAGATTTCAAATTCCCAAATTTAGTGACCACAGCTTCACAGAATGAGATGGTTGATTTTTATGAAGAGAGACAAAACATGCGTAATCAATAAACTAAAAAATTCCCTGTAAGCCAGGAGTCTTCTCAGTAATTTCAATAACTAACAATCACAAAAAGGTGGGATTTTTAAAGCGCATATTCAATTACAGCCAATCTTTCCAATAGTAACTTCATATTTTTGGCCAGCAAAAATTACACATAGGTCCTTACCTGTGCGCATATACCTTTGCATACTCGACACAAAGGCACATGAAGGAAGGGGATATGGCGTTATCACAACATGAATGTGTAAAGCTACGGACCACAGTAAGACTGACCTAAAATTAGATCCCAATTGTGTTAAAATTGAACGTCGACTCTCCTCTTTTTTGTAATACTAAAGAAAATCTGGAGTTTATGGCTGTAGTGACTTGGCATCATAATAAGCATGTCTAAAAATCCCTTTCAGTTCACTTTATAATTCAAAGCTGGAAACTCTTCCAGAAGGCTGACAGAAGAGCTGCAGGTCTAATAACAAGTATGTACTCATCCAATTCCCAAGGCACTCTTGTCACTGAGACAGTGATGAATAGAAACTAAGCAGCTAGCCCATTCCCACAGCATTGCCTGACTTGTAAGCACCTTATGACCATTCAACGAGATCTCAGCCAGAGGACTCTGCTGGGACAAAATTAATTATCTGCCCTACGCTCTCCTGAAATGCACTGCTGTGACGGCATGTGGCTTCCACTTGCAACCCGAGGTATTCTTTTTATTTGACATATTTTATGATATTTTGCTTTATCAAATCTCCGATTATTCTGTCTTTTCCAGGGGAGCTGAGATGATAAGGTTAATACCCTGCAATTTTCACTTCTCCATTTTATTGTTAAAAGATGTTTGTTTAGAAGTAAGAACGGGTGAGGAGGGCACAATGGTAAACAACTGAGCAACTTAATTGAAAGCTACGAAGTTAAACCTTGAGCTACTCTGAAAGTGAATGGTTCAATAAAGACTCTGGCACTACCAGAGAGCAAAACAAAGGCAGCTCTGCAAGCACTCCAAGTCCCCCCAGAGTCATGGGGCTTCCCTCCCCGCCATAATAAAATACTTGAAGACAAAAACGTTTGCTTGAGAATAGCCTGCTCAGCTGTCACAGTTCATGTTGGAAGCAAGCAGTGCTATCCTTTGTTATCCACGCTAAAAACAATGAATAAGTACATTTCGTGGCTTTCAACGTTTTTTTTGTTTGCCCTTTCACCCCCGCACAAATGGCATTTACTAGAGATTGCTATCGCTTAGGAAGTACAACTGGAAACACGTGCAGTCCAGCTTACTTTTTTAACATATTCATGCTACGTTAAAAGGAGACTTTGTTCAATTACAATGAAGAACAGATTTCAAATCACCGAGAAGCTCATTATCAACCTCAGATCCCTATTCAAAAAACGCCAACCTCCTCCTGAGGTCACGGCAATGCCAGCCTACTTCACCCTCCCAGAAGTACCAGGGGGTACTCTCCTCAGGTGGGAGATGCCCATGGGCGCCGGAGGAGCCCTGGCCCCCACTCACAGGCACCCCAGGGAGATGGGTGTGAAGAAGCAGCCCCTTCCCCCAGCTGCCACCCCCAGCAGGGAAACGGAAGCCCCGGTGCTGGTCTGTCAGCCTTTCCTTCCACACCTCGCGTGGTCGTGCCACAGCGTTGCAGAGACACCGCAGCGGTTCCTGCTGCTTTCAGCAGGCAGCACCTCTGCCGCAGGGTGCTACAGATCCCCAGCCCAGCTTTGGACCGGCTAGCCGAGGTACTGACACCAGAACAGCTGCGGCAGCATGGAGCTCAACACAGACCAATTTATCCTGATTTGCAGCACGGATGAAAAACATGACTTATTTATAGGCATGCATAGAAATGATTTACCAGTATGAAATAAATAAATGTAACACGACCCCAAATTCCTCTCATTACCCTCGAAGGGCCACAGAGGCTCATTTACTCTGCAGCCTTACCCTACGTAACAGTATCACTTGATTGCATTTCCACATCAAAATCCAAGGACTACACGGGATGGTGAAGCTACAGTCAGTAAATGATGTTCTCGTTCCTGCCCACATCCCTCAGAAAAACTGATGAAGGCCAGGCTCCATACCATGTAGCCCAGATTTCCCACTTCACGCTAGACAATAAAATAAATACGCAAATCCCTATTGCTTACGAAAGAGCAGGATACTAACCAGCCCCAAACTGAATCAGGATGTCAACTTAAATATTTCATGAAGTGACTTATGAAGTAGTAACCAAAAGCCCTCTATCTTTTCATCAGAAAGCCTAAATGCAAGTGGTCCAACACATTTCGATGTTAAGTTTTAAGAAGTATCCTTGCTTGTATTTTTGCATTTAAACATACAAAAACCTGAAAAACTCAAGCAGTTCCTTTCTCTTTTATCCCTAATTTCGCTTCTGGACAACTTACATATTAAGCAGATTTTCCACCAAATTTTTATGGTGATACACATCTATGTTCTTCTTCCCATTTTCCCTATTTCATCATGGAAAAAAAGATATGAAGTGATGGAGAACTGAAGCAGAGGTCCTAGAAATGCAACCATTTTTGGAGGGTGGGGGATAAGGCTAGAGGAAAGCAAGTTGTTGGGAGAGAATTATATGTAAATCTGAAAGACGAAAAAGCCTACGGCTTTCTAGATTTTTTTTGTTAACTATTATTTACAACTCCCATTTATAACAGGTTTCCTTAGAATACTGTATCCATATTAGTAGATAGATAGAGAAATTAAAGCCATGCTATTTATCCCAGAGCTGTTTTAACCTAGTAAATATTTTTTGCTTGTATGCATTTGTAGATGAGTCATATCTGTCTTTTATCTACATTCAATCCCTTGTTCAGGGTCAAAAAACCCTGCAGAAGAGCAATGAAGCAACAGTGATCAAAACTCACCAGTAGGACTTCAAACAGAATCAGCATTTTAAAGATGTGATGGTGTTTGGTCATGTTTTACTGAGGGAACGGCATGTTTATAATCCAGATTTTCACAGCATCGTAGCTGGTTCAGAGCAAGGACAAAGACACATACTGTCAGGCTACATGTAAATTTATCTTTCAGACAGCTTTACCAATACCTGCCTCGCTTCAGTATGATCTTCCATCTGCTTGTGCAGGGGGTAAAAAACCCCTAAACTTCAAGGTTCAGTTACTAGAAGTACCTTTTAAGAGCAAGTAAGAGTTTTAGATGGCAGAACCATCTGCTGCTATTTTGGGGAAAATATTTAAGCTTTGGAATGAATTTCCAAACATTTGCCACTATGTACCCTAAACCATGACTTAGATGTCTTCAATTAATATTAAACTTAAACTTTATTATTCAGCTGTTGCATCTGTCCAAATCAAGGTGTTTTTCAACAAAAGTAAATTCCTCTTTCCAATAAACAAATGAGACCAAATATCTAAGACACACAATAAACAACGTGCATGCTCAAACCCAACCGTTACATGCCAGACTCAGGCTTCTCAGATCTAGAAGTAAATTAAGACTAGTAGAATTAACACTGAACCTCAGTAATACAGGAGATCAGAATCATGTCTCTGCCTCCAAAATGTCTGATGCATGCAGAAAGCTTTGGTTCTATTTACGGTGCTTAAAGGAGCTCAACATCCAGCATTCAAATTGCAGCACAAAATGTTTATATAAACCACAGTTTCAATGGAGTTTAGACGGGGGAAAAAGCGTATTTCAGAATTACTGTAACTTGGCAGCAACACAGAACACCTGTTTGCTTCAGGAATTCTTTAGATTTTCCTTCTTTAAAGTTTTTTAATTAACTTTATACTGGGAGTGCTTTAGAACACGAAGTGCCTGATCCACAGGAAAAATGTGTAGTTTTTTGTTTCCCGTGTGCATATATGGAAAAAGACAGGTGTATTCCAAAGTTGTGATTCCACTGCAACAGTAGGAATGCTGTTCCATGGGGACGTTCCTATTGTTATTTTAGTGCACACTGTTAATTTTAACTATGTACATACTGACTGTAAGTACCTAACTGCCTCATAAATCTAAACTTAAAACCCGCTGTACTCATCTTAGACAAATACGGTAATTACACGATAATTGCATGACTATACACTGCTTTATTTTCTCCATTTAAATGAGTGTAGAATGACACATTCAGCGTATCTCATCCAACCTGATGGTAAATACTGCAGGCGTTACTCCAATTTTACCGGTGTTCTCTGTTAAACAAATTGCTAGTTGTGTATGAGAAGTATGATGAAACAATACTTTAACGCGTCCTTTCAAGTCTATTGTCTAAAACCCGAACAAGCCTGTTTTCAGAGAGATGCCAAGCTGTATCTGTTCTTTTCTACAGAATTACTTTTTGTAGGAGAAATGTTTTAATACCGTGATTGCAAAGCACCTTGACCGGGCTTTTGTAACTGGAAAATTCCGCGCTTCGAGACAGACCGAATTTCTGGATGTGAAAGGGCGCCGGCCCAAGAGCCCGCTGCCACGCAGGGCCACGCACGCATGGCTGCGAGGGCGGCTCTCGCTCTGCGCGGCATCCAGCGAGGCGCGGGTCCGCCCCGCTCCCCCGAGGGCCGAGAAGAAAGAGCGGGGTGCGAACCGCGCCGTTCCGCAACCGCGCCCCGTGCCCGCCGGGGGACCCCGGGGTCCCAGCACCGCACCGACACCGCCCCGCAGCCCCCGCCGCCCGCCCCCTCATTTCCATGGGCCCGCCCCCGCCGCAGGGTATGCCGGGCACGGCCCGCCGGGACGGCGGCCCGCAGGGGCGGTCGCGCCCCCCCTCTCCCCCCCCCCGCCCCACCTCGCAGCGCGGCCGCGGCCGGGGCCGGGGGCCCCCCCCGGGGCCAGGCGGCAGCTCCCGCTTCTGCCGCCGCCCCCGGCCGGAAACGGGCGAGAGCCAGCCCGCCGCCGCCGTTTCCAAGGAGACCCGCAGCCCCCCCGGCTCTGCAGGCAGAGCGCGGGCTTCCTTGTGCTCTCCCCCTTTCCCAAAGCAGGGCGGCTCTAAGCCGCGCGGGGCTCGCTTCGGCTCCGCACGTGACCGGGCAGCGCCACTGCGCGGACACAACGCGAGCGCGCCCCGCGCGGCCGGGGGGTTCCGCGAGCGGCCGGGGCCAGCCGCCCCTGCGCGGCCCGGCGCCTGCGGCTGCACCGGCAGTTACCACCCCTGCTGCCACAGCGGCGAAATAAAGGCTCTCCGGCTGGCCAAAGGGGTATTTCTAAAGAACGCTTCTCCCTTGAAAGCCTAAGTTCGCATGAAAATGACGTCCTGTGCTCTACATTTTATTTCTTTTTTCCCCAATCGCTTCCCAAGGGTCAGCCTCCCCCCTGCTGAAATGCTCTCCAAAAACCAACAACAGATCTCTTTCTTTGAGGCATCACCAGCGTATCTAGTTCGTGGTTTCCGAGTGCTGGAGAAGAAAGAAAAACACTACTAGAAAGAGATTTATGGATAAAAACTTTTACACGGTTAATTTCCATGCGATGGGATACGACAGAGAAATTAAATGTCTATCCCTCTGTAAGACAAACACAGGCCACTAAAATCTTTGGGGGCAGTTTTCAAAAAAAAAAAAATATTATGTATAATTAACTAAGAACTACTATGAGAAATAAATACTTGCTTGAAAAATAACAACATATTTTGCATTAATATTAGAGTGAAAGAAATGCAGAGGGTTATAATGCATCATTCCTGGGTGTATACAATTGCATTAAAAAAATAACACAAAACATCACTTTCAAAATAATCCAAGAAAAATGTGGAGAAAAAACCCCAAATCTAAGTGCACTGTTAGATATGCTCCAATGTTATATTATTTTTAACCAAACACAGACACTACAAATTTCCTACTGAGAAAGAATTAGTCTTGAATACATAGCAGAATAATAGATTGTTGTTACTAAATATTTTATGATATTGGTAAATGATCCATCTAGCATAAATTTAATTTTACTTGCTACCCAGTTTTTCATGCACAATTGAAGTTTGAATTGCATAGGAATAATAGTAAAAACATTTTTACAGTGAATCTGATCACAGAACTTAGACAATTTATTTAGCTTGGTATCACACTGATGTGCATCCTTCCAATCCCACCTTACAAAATGCAAAAAACCCTGGCTTTACTAATAATAAGGAAATAGCAAAAACCCCGCTTATATTTAAAATACTGAAGTGTAATTTAAAATACTGAAGAATCTGTAACGCAACTGACCTGTTCAAATTGTTGTTTTTCCAATCCATGCACTGTTTTTATTAATTAGGAACCAAACCAGATTGATCATCATTTTATAACGTTTGACATATTCACTGTCTTCCTAGTTCCAGCAGAATCTTCTTAAATTTCCCAGCACTGTTTTATTGCTGGTACCATATGCTTTATTGTTCAGCCACAAGAGCTTCGCTCTGCACAAAGACTCATTACCTACTGCTTGCTGAGCAGCTTCGGGCTCACTGAGGCTGCCTGTGTGATCACATGGGAGTTTTGTCTGAGGAAGCCAGGCATGCCACTGATTTCACCGGCTGTGGATATTTTTATCAGCTGAGGTCTACTATGAGGAAGGAATAACAAATTCTAAAGCTTCTTTACCTCATTAAGACAGCAGTCGCTATGGAAATCCCCTCAACTTTTTTTTTTAATTATTATTATTACTATTACTCCCATTGTAACACAGGTTCAAGTAGAAATTCAAGAGAGTTGTTAAAAGTAATTTTTTCTTGCGGGGAGTGGCAAAACACATTCATTGTCTGCATCGCTCCACATACAGCGCACACTGAAATTAATATTCTGAAGAGGTAATATTTTGCCAACACTTAATCTGTCAGTGTTTATCCTTTACGTAGAGGACGAGCTTCTGAATGAAAAACTGTTCCTAAATAGGAGCCCCTTGATTTAAATTTGTCTCATCAGTCAAGGGCATTATCCTGTAATCTTTGGTCATAAAATTAGTTTTGCTGGTTTCAGTGAGACTACTCAGGTGAATAAGAATTAGCCATTTGAGCAAGGATTAGTCTCAAATCCAAATGACAAATTACATAGTACAATGAAGTCTAATCTCTTCTTGATAATAGCTGGTGATACTCGAGGGGTTGGATTTTTTTTTTTGGGGGGTGGTGGGGTGGGGTGGTGTGTTTGTTTGGTTTGGGTTTTGTCAGGGTTTTTTTAAACACAAAATTCTAAATTTAAATAACATTTTATATTGGTTAAATACTTAATATTTACCTAAGCATTTTATACGGGAATAAGTGAATATCTATATTCAAAATTGCAAGAGCACTACATAGAAAGATAAATATTTAATGATTTTTTTTCACTGATATCGGGGATCCATTTTGGAATATTTGGAGATAGCTTAACTCCTACTGCAGAGTGAATTCCCAGAATATTCTAATTTATAACTCTTAACATACAGCTAGTGATGATAAACGAACATCTCTTCTCCACCCTGAAAACTGGTACTGAACACATAATTAACCATAATATTAACATTGCAAAGATGCAGCTATTCTATGAAATAGTCAATTATCTCTGGAATAATTCATAGCATTTTTTAAATATAAGACGGCAAAAAGAAACTGTTTTCTCATTAACATTCCACAAATGAAATATCTACTTATTCTCTTTAAGATCTCCCTCGTTAGAATAAATGACAGCTTGTTGCTCATTGTTGGCATTATTCTGGTCCTATAGAAGTCAGTGGAAGTTTTGCCACTGATTTGCATGGAAGAAGGGACAAGCGTGACGAACACAGATTCATGCCCTTTACTGTGTCGTCATGCAAATCAATGACAAAACTCCCCCTTCCTTTATTGTTCTCAGCATCTTGCTCATCATGTATTATTAAGGTTTTCTAACAGTTGATATGTGGTCTTTATGATTACACCAAATTATAAAAGATGGGTAGTAAAGGATTCAGAATTACCCACAACTAAATCCAGTGATGAACATCTTCTAGACTCTCACATTCATTTTGTTTAATAAAAAAATGCCATTATCAAGAATGAGTGTATTTTAAAGTGCCACCATTTTTATCTACCCAAAGACGCGGACCGAGCAGATGGTTCGTGGCTGAGAACCTTCTACATCTCTTAAGCAGGAAACACTACCACGTATACATTAATGAGAAGAAACGAAAGCAGACTAGATGGGTTGCTAACGAACAGCTGGTTTAGCTACAGCTATGCATATTTTTTTCCCTTGGCGATATCATTGATGATGTCATGATGCCAGTGTAGGAAGACATAAACAAAAGGCAGGCATTTTTGCTGCAGTAGCACTAGGGGAAAAAAGAAAAAGCGAATGTTTGACAGATGGAAAGAACAAAAACTGATCAGGAAGAGAGTACTATTGTCACATTTTCTGGGTGTCATTATATACGCTATGGAGCACTTCTCAAATCCTGAAAGGATGTTACAGGAAAACATGTTCAAGGACACGATACAGTTAAACCAGTTAGCAGGAAAGTGCTGTTTCTGCAGGAGACAATAGCAGCAAGCAGTCTTCATGCTGTACGAAAGGCAGCCTCAGTTAATCAGTTCTTCAAGGTTGGGAGGGGAGGGAGGCGGGAGGAGGGAAGCTTCAATCCTCCATAGTGGAATTTGGGATTTCCTAATTCTAACTTGACATTTTTAGGTAGCTAAATTATATTCCATCCCATACTCTCTTCTTACAGGTTTACTAAATAGAAAGGAAGCCTTTGTCAGAGCCATTTTGTTGAATTTCTGCGCAAATACACTATTGAGGGGAGTGCCTTTTTGCCACCGTGAAAGGAGTTAAAGATCACCCAAGAGTTTCACAGTAGCCAGAACCCAGACCTCCCTTGTCACTCCATAGTAAGAGGAGCTCCAAATGAGACAATACTTGCTGGTACCCACCCTGTAACAGACAGGACTTCTTCAGGAGAATCTAAATTCACCTCTCTCTGAAACAACAGTGGAAGAATGATATGCAAATGCTTAGCAGTCTCTTCCACCGAAGGCCTCCCATGGGAGTCGAGGTAAGCAAGGGCTCTCTCTTCTCTAATAAAAGGTTCCTTGTGAATCCAAATGAAAACAGAATCAAGAACCTGCTGACAAATTGCAAATAAGGGTAAACTGTCAGATCCCACATCTGCTTTGTAGGAAAAGCAACCCACAGGAACATTCTTATGCTTTCCCATTCCACAGCAGCTACGGCAAAAGGGCACTGCTAAGGAAATTCGGACTCTGAATCATCTCCATCATTAGTAAGGAATAATTATGTAAAGCCTGGTTTATTCTACCCTATATGCATTTAAACTTGAGTACTTTTACACAAGTTACATGCACTGAAATACAGATCTTGCACAGAATTGAAAAACAAACAAACAACAAACCCACAACAACCACCCCAAACCAGCCATATATCACAAAACCGACTAAGCCTATGATTTGAACTTCAAATCATTCCCACCTCACACAACTAAATTATTTTGTTAGGTATTGAGCTTAATCTGCTGTTCAGTATCCTGTATCACAGTTGGATGAATCAGATATGAATCAAAACAATTATTGGGACAGCACCATTAAATTTCATGGAACAAAGAGGAGGAACTTGCACTCAATGCCTTGTTACTCTAAAGGGCTGAATCCTGTACCTTGCAATAAAATGCAAGAGCTCCTATTTTTCCAGGTCCATCAGAAATGCAACAACTTCCACACCAGCTGAGAAAAAGAAATGGCTGAAACTCTCTTTTGCAGTCTAGCACCAAAAAAAGATCTGAAGTCCGGGATTTATGAAACGTGTTCAGTGGAACATACATGCTCTACTCCAGCTTTTAGAAACAGCATGGTTTGCATGCCATGGTTTGCATTTTATGAGCTACAGCAGCAGCAACTCCAAATGCCTCAGCACTGGCTTTCAGGTTTGGAAGTAGATGGTTTGTGATAACTCCTTTGGTAAGATCTATAAACCTTGCCCACTGCAAACTTGCACCCAGCATCCTGAGTTCTAGTTTGAGCTCAGGATGAGGCATAGGTGCAAACCTCCCATGGCACTCTACCATTACAAAAAAAGTCCTACAGAATTAAAAATGCACATCTATGAGAGAAAACGGTGTAATATTAATTAAAGTTCTCCACCTGAAGTTACTGTCAGTAACACTGGGGTAGGATGATCTAAAGTATAAATTCTACCTATTTCTTTCCAGACCAAATATAATTTAATCAAATTAATTTCCTCACCCTGGCCCCAAATGTCTTGCTTTCTCTGGATACATCACAGCCACAGCTAAACTATCTTCAAGTAGTGCCACATGAACTACGCAGTTCCAAATACTGGGACTTGATGGATTTCAATAGCCTGCCAGAAAGATTAACATACTTTGGGTTCCTGAATTACACAAATATGAAAAACTTACACATTCCTAAATGACAATTTCAACAAAGAAGTACAACCATATTTTGAAATAAAAGTCTAGTCAGTGAAATGCAGGAGAACAGACAAAATCTATTTGAAAGGTAAGACGACATCCTCAGCTCAACGGATGGACAGAGAAAGCAGCTTATAACTGAAGGACTGACCTGCGAGAAGCTGTTCTGATTTCTGGCACCTTAGCAATCTCATCCCCAAACTTCATACAGTGACCCCTAGCATGTCAATGTAAGGCTGCCAGTGCCACCCTTCACTCCTACTTCTGGCACATTTGCCCTGTCATGTCAATTTGAAGGACACCATGTATAGTTTCCTTTCTTTCTGACTCTTAAAAAAGTATCTCCTTGGCCAGGAGCAACTCCTAAACCATGTGGTGCAAAGCAGCCACAGAGTAACAGTGAATTCTCTTTACACATACTATGAGGTATACAACAGCATACCACTTCCTCGTGATTTTTAGCACAACAGCTCTTGAAAGCAACCTCGTTTTTAATGATACATTCTTGCTACATCTTACAATACATCTTACAATACCTTCATTTTTGTAAGATAAAACCAACCTCACCAGGGTGATATCTCAGAGGAAAGTGCACTTCATTTCAGAAAATACCACTGAATGGTACTATGCGTTAGAAGAGTTACTGCACGCGAACAAAAATACTTCTCTGTAGTAAACATACAGGGTTTCTTTCTCCTTTCGCAAGCTTTCACAAAACTGCTGGTTAACTACCAAAACCAAAGAACATACTAACTTTGGCACGCAAATTAATGACTGGACGTGTACAGCAAGCAGCAAAAGAGTCTCTTGACTGCTGTTGCATTAGATGATGTGAATAATGAAAGCAATTAATTTTGCTGTAATGCCTTATGCAAGGTCCAAAACAGCAGCAGAGCATGGAGTTTCCCCAATAAAACAAAGTTCTATTTTAAAGAGCAAACTGCTTGTTACCTTGTTAAAAAAAGAAAATAAAAAAAGACTTAGAAGAAGAGGGATACTTTAAGAAGAGAGATTGCCTGTGCTGTCTTGTATGTGCTTCATAAGCCAGCTTTGCTCCAGCCAGTTTCCATGACAGCTCAGACATAGCAACATGATCCATGCCGGGGAGTAATTCAGAACTACAGAGCTATGCTTGGTGCAGTTAGAAACTGCAAGACATAAAAGAAGAAACAAAGGTGCTTTTTCATTTTTAATTATCTGACATACTCCCTACTCCATCCCTTTTCTCTTGCTTGGTTACTAAGCACACCTTTTCTCATAGTACCATTTTCCAACTTACAAATTTCACTTGGCTGTTGACCCACAAAAAGCTTAAAAATAAATAAAATTAAGAGATATTTGAAGCAAGCATGATAGCTAGTATTTTCTCTTTTTCTTTTTCTCTAGCTGTTTGGTTCTTCTAGTCCCCCTTACACCACAGCAAACCAAGAAGAAGTTTACTGAGTCAACGCAGTTGAAACAGGAGTACAATCCAGTCAGGAGGAAGCAGACCATCTTTCCTTACTGGACTGGTCAACAGAACTTTCTAAAGCACCACTGTAACCAGCAACCTTGCCGCATTCCTCACCTTCATGATTTCTGTAGTGGAGCAGACAAGCTCTTTAGATTTTATCTTCCACCGGAAGATGAATCTTTCATTGTTACAATCTTTGAATTTGTTCCTGTCTACCATAAACACAAGTATTTTAATTCGAACAGAGACAGACATTAAAAAATAATACACACAGACAGATCTAAGCAGCAACGTAAACAGTTTTTCACATTTTATAGCAGTTAGTAGTTTATGAAGCATCCCAACTTACAACACAAGACATTTTGAATGCACTGCTTGGAATAAGATACATCATGGACTTTTATTCTTATAGACGAGAAGATATCTAAATTCTAAAATAAAGTCTCTGCCTTGAATTGCTGAACATCAGTTTAGGGTCTCATTCCACAGGAAGTGAATCTGCTGCAACACTTCTTCCCGCCTTTGTACATCCCACATACCACCTTAGATCTCTCATTTAAAGCTTAAAAGGACACTGAATTCTAGGTTGTATGGTAACTTTTCACTGTTTCAAATAACCTTTAAAGCCTAGAAACTGATTCTCCTTTAATAATTCTGTCCATTTCCATTTGGCCAGCATTGATTTCTTTCCCTTATGTGTATCCAGCAGAGCTTGAAAATAAATTTTATTTACTTCTTTTTGTACCAGCATCACTGATAACATCAGCACAGCACTGGGAATTTTATTGCTTATGTTAAGTCTCCTCTACCAGCAGAACACAACACATTTTCCCCCCATATGTTCCATGACAGCAGACTACATTAAGAAAGTAAAAGTATTTTGAAGGAGATTCCCCTCCTCATACCCTAAAAACAAGGTAATAATTTCACTTTCCCTGAAATCAGTGTTAAAGAAATTAAATGAAAAATCCTATCATATCTTTTAGCATCCAAAATAAATTTCATAGCATATATATAAGATTTTCATCAAGTTAAAACCTGAGCCACAATACTCTTACAGCAAACTTTTTACTATGTCATTCTAATGTTCTAAAGCTTCAGAAAGTAAGCCCCTCCAATTCAGGAATATGCTTTCTAAGGAATGCTGACTGCCATTTCTTTCATATAGGAAGAAGATCAATTAGCAATATTTAAATAACCACATTCATATTAGTAAATCAGTGGACAGTTCTAGGATGCACCGATATAAATCCATGACTTCAATGATCAAAATGGCCTGATGATTTACAATTTGATTACACAGTTTTCAACTGGTGTTCAAAGACACAGTGTTTTCAGTCTAACTTTCCAAGAGTACAAAGGGTAACTGCAGTAGTCACATGCCCCGAAACTGTGCAAGGATCAACATTTCTGCAACATGCTCAACTTTGGAAGTTCTTTTGTAGAAGTGGTAATCAAGTGACTGTTTTATCTAAGAGTTCTACCTAAAAGGCATCAGCACTGAAGACTTTTATTAGAGAATTTTAATAGCCCAAACATCTTTCAGGATTTCAGCAACCTTCATCAATTTTTTTTTAATTAAACTGCTTGATAGCTACCAGCTGCAGGACTTAATGTTCCAGTTAGATTTTTGTTCACAGTACTAAGTAGATACACTTATCACCTGACTGAAGTACAATAGCCACGGGCTGAGCATGTCAGGCTACGGTCCCTTAAAGACTGAAGGTTTTCAGCCTCTTATGTTGTGTTGGTGCACTTTCAGTAAAGTCTTCCCCCCCCCCCCCCCCCCTTTTTAAAAATCATTATTCAACATCTTTTCCAGTGAATAGATTTTAAAAAATAAGTAAGATTTCCAACCAGGGTTATATTCAAATACTTTGAATAAGGCTCACCAATTTATGGCACAGACAAAATTTGGACTGTAGGGACCACTGATATCACCTGATAGGAAGTTCCATCATCTGACAGTTTCCTATGTTGCAGAAAAGAAGCAATTACTACCTCGGTCTGATTTTTGGCATCCCTGCATTGAGTGTGGTTTCTCAGCCAGATTTATCCCATTGGCCCAGCATCTTTAAGCACTGAGGATAATGTGTCTGTCACAATATTTTTCCTTTTAGGAACATGAGGACCCTGTTTATTTCTGCTATAATAAGTGGAGATAATACTAGTCTTGTCAGATATTTAGAAAGAGTGTAGTCAACGTGTCTGTTTTGACCTTCCAGGTTACAGCAAAGGTGCAAGCTGACAGCACCAGCTGTCATTTGCTGTTAACAGACTTTTACCAGATCAACAGCTCCAAGCTCATGGAAGAACTCACCAGTTTTGTGACTGAAGAGCAGGAAGACAAGGTCCTTGGCTGTCTCGTTCCATCTCCTGGGGTGAGTGGATTTCAGTGACCCTACCGCTGCTCTAGCTGCCTGCCTGGAACTGCTCTCCTTCTGCCCTAAGTCCGCTGTTGGTAGCGGTTATGTAAGTCTCCAGGATACAGGATCATAAATGCAGACTTCAGCCATTTAAGATTGCAAAGATTTGCCAGGGCCAACTGTTCTACTTTTCCAGAGCAAAAGACATTCTCACTGCCCTGGATGTCTTGGATTGAGAGACAGGAGTGGCCCCATTTACAGGCAGAAAACATATTTCGTGTCATTTACAACGGCAATGAGTTCATAACTGTGCATTGTGTATCCTGTGGTTTTCTCATTATCTCCAGTACTGTGAGAATTCCTGAAAAGTTGTCATATTTAGCTTGTAACATAAAACAGCAAGACTTGTAACTTAAAACAGCAAATTGGTACATACTCTGTGCTGATCTTATTCTTTTCCTGCAGTTGCAAACAACTCTTAAAAAGTTACATCCATAATCATACTGGAACAGACCCAGATCAGCAATTGCTACCCTTGTCATGACATTCAGCATGTCAAGCAATGACAGAGGCAGAGTTTGCAGGGAAAAGCAGTATCTTTAAGCAGACAAGCTGAGACGACTAGGAAAACTGAACCTTTTGAGGACATGAGAAAGGGCTCATACACACAAAAGCCTGTCTATTTTTCTAACTGTAGAAGTTAATCTAATTAAAAAATACTAATTTCCCAACAAACCTTGCCTGGTGATTATCCTTAGATTATCATACCACAATAATGACAGCATTAACAGCCTTAAAAGCTATATATAGCCTCAAAACACTCTCCGATATATAGCCTTAGAAGCTATCTTAAATGTCAAGCAGGAAACAAAGGTGGGTTCAAAGAGCTAGGATTGCAGAGAAAACAAAGAGGTATCACTTGTCATCTCATAACAGTTATTTTTACATGCCAACTGAAAATTTTATACACATAATGATAAAGGTGAGGTTTATAAAAGAATTTAAAAGCCAATGAAATACATTTGCAGGAACTGCTCCAAAACATTAGAAACAGCACGGGAGTTGAAAATTTTAAGAGCTACCAATATTAATGAACACTGACAGGTAAGTGGAGAGGAAAAGACCAAGAAGAACTTGCCTCTATTTCAAGAGGCAGAGGCAAAGAATATACATTTATGACAGTAAAAAGAAGTGTGATGCTAAAGGGGATACAAAGAGATGCATCAGCAGGTCAAAGTAACATCACCTTTGAAGCAGCGTTAGATATACGGGAGAACGCAGTAAGAAAGCATTTGTTAAGGCCAGGATTTAGTGGTACTTGAGATGGCAAATGCTAAAAAGTTTGCGTAAGATTTTTTTGCTTCACAGCTGAGTTCAGTTAACTATCTTGGAGGAGAGACAAACTGCTCACTGGAAAATGATCTTATAGTAAAACTCTGAGAGGGATACATCTATTGTTAGCATAGACCACATAAATGAACTTTTTCCCTTTTTTTTTTTTTTTTGATTAGCCAGAAAAAGTACAGATGGAAATGAAAAGGCCACTCAAAATGTAACTGTATAGAAAGGTGTAGGATGGGGAAGGAAACAAAAGTGCTTTTTCAAAAATAAACTGAGTAGCAATTAGAGGAGTAGAAGAACCAAGAGTGGAAAAAAAACACAGGCAAGCCAACATTTCAGAAGATGAAAGATGGTAAACTCTTGAAGATGGGTTGTGGAAGATGAGGCCAAAATGTTTATTTTGAGATCTAGGAAATACATTTGTATTTTCCGTATATAGAGAGAAAATAAGGCACATGGGTCCTAAAGTAACTGAATGACAGAGTAAAGTAAATGAATGAGAATACCAGAAATACCATACTGTGACACTGACTGCCAACATTTGCTAGGAACATAATTCTATCCATTAAAAAAGGAGTAATAAAAAGCAATTCCCTTGCATCCAAACCCTCCAGCAAACTCAGAGGTACAAAGTGTAATGTGCACTGAGCAAAAAGTGGAAGATATGAAAGGTATCACTTTGCTACACAAAATCAGAATATTTGGTGAAAATATACCAATGACCTCAGACTACTATGGATAGGGGTGGGGGAAGCCAACACCCAAAATACTAGACAGGCTGACAGCTGAGTCAAATCTAGCCTGAACAAGAATTGGAGTGAAAATTCCTGCCTGTCCACACATCCAGTGTTTTGTTCAATTTAAGCATACAAACAAGGTGACTCTGCTAGTGGTAGGAGCACTGGAACCCTCTATCCAACACCCAACCATTAACCAAAGCCAAATCTTCAGAGAACAAAGCCAAAAATTCAGAGGCTCACATATACATTAAATGTCAAATACAATGTAGGGGAATTTTTACTAGACAGTGAGTAACCAGTGAGGACTCTCAAGCCATAGCCTGATTGTGTACAATTCAACAGTAGAAATAAAAGCTAGCAACAAATAGCATGCATTCTTATCAGAGAAATATTACAAAGAAACTGCCAAGCACTTATTAATTGCTACACAACTGTTATTTTCACTATACAGGTGTTATTAATACTTTTAACTAACAGTTCTATTTCAAAACTTTTCTCTGGATTGTAAAATGGAGAATCTATCTAGCTGCTAGCATTGGACTGGCAGCAGAGACCTAAAATCAGTTTCCCTGAACAGTTAAAACCCTGAAAGCCATTTTTAACGAGTGATTTTGTGAGACCTCGAGCAGTTTAACTATTCCATGCCAAGCTTCTCCATATGAAAAAAAAAAAAAAAATTCAAACATCATCTTATTGTTACTTATCCCACAATTGCGCTCTTAGTGATTAAAAGGTATGCTTCAAGACCACCAGTTAGAGGGAATCTGTCTCATTGAACAAGTCAAAATTATTAGAGGAAGAAAAATCAATCAGGACTTGTTTTGCACTGTTGCCAATAACAAAATTAAAAACAAAAAAAAAAGGAAAATTATAGTGGCAAGTCTGAAAATTTAAGCCTGATACGAGCTTTACAATTCTATTTCTAAGTAATAGCAGTAAGTGGATGGGAAAGTACTGTTTCTTCTCATACAGAGTGATACCCGTCACTTGAATTTACAAAAAAAAAAATTCTTCAGATAGGAAAAATTTAAACCATCTACCATTATTTTAGTACACACAAAGCAGTTAAAAGCCATTTATTTCTCTTCTCAAAGATAAGCCCTACTAATTGCTCTAGTCGTGGAAATACATTCTGTGGGAAAGGATAATGAAGACTACTTGTCAACTTGGTCATGTCATTATTTCGCTGCACAATCCAAACAGTAGAGCCTGACCCGTTCCCAGCATGCTGAATATCAGCCTACAGAAAAGGACCCATGCATAAGACATTCTGACCTTTCTTGCTAGTTTCTTCTGACCTTTCTGACCTCATTAGACTGCTATAAAGAAAATAAAGGAGCTGTTGGGTACTCTTGATGGATTAGAAATAACAAGAATGTGTCTAGGACTTACTTAAGTACTAAACTGGACCACTGAATTATAATGCTTTTCAAACAATTGAAATTATAATAGGGATGATGATGAAGAAACAGAGGTAGGGAGAAATAGATTGTTAAAATATTTAAGTGTGAATAATATGCTTTTTTGAAATTGTTCTTCAGTATCCTTCACCATTTATTCTGCTGTAATTTTAGATGGTTGGATTTTTTAAGGCCCCATTTGAGTGAGAACAGATATTAAAAGACAATGGTCCCAGCACCGTTATTCCCATTAAGCATGAATATAACTTAAGCACCTTGCTAAAAGAGGGCTTTAATCTCTCCTGGCCAGATTTATTTAATGAATTCTTCAAATTCCCAAAGGAAGGAAACTCTAGAGCCTAGAATACAAGTCTCTGAAGTCCCTGTGTCCCATTTCAAACACTACATCATATTATCAACACAATCTGTATCTTCACAGACAAAAGGGTAGAGATACTATGAAAGTACTTATTCTTTACATAATACATACCTTCTCCAGTGGAATTACTTCAGATTTTTAAACTGGTTCCCAGTCCTGAAATGGACAACTTGGGCATTTTTATAGCTTACATAATAAGAAGTACAAAATGTACAAATTAATTTTGCTCTCTAAATACTGGGGTTTGCCCTCTCCAGTAAATAATTTTTTTTTAGCTAATACTGGTTTCTGAACAAAACTCTCAGAATAGAAACCACAGCTCCACAACTTACCATACAAGCCTCTAGTACTATGAGAGAAATTTTGCAGCAGTTGTTCTCCAAGGTGGAACATGGGACACATGCCTTTTTATCTTTTTATTCTGTATTTCTAACTTCTTTGGAGAAAAGTGCTATGAGGGAATTTATAGTCACATAAATCTTCCAAGTTCCCATATATTGGGATTCTGATTAAAACCTCTTGTACTGAACCACTGGAAAATGTTTAAGGGAAGAGAAGAATTTTTCTTCATATGCTTAACTACTCCTAAAAGAAGACACTAGTAGGATAGACTGACCTCAGCCAAAGGGTTCAGGCTTTATTATGCTATGCATTAAAATGCAGGCACCATCACATAAAATTAAATTATGTCCTTTTAAAAAATAAGACTATGCCACTTGTTCCTGAAATATCCTCTGTTCAGTTGTCCTGCAGTTTTATATATCCTGGCATGGGAAAGCTGTTGGATTTGTGATAGTGGGAGTCGTCCCCTTCAGCAATTTATAGCCTTTAGTAAATCTCTGCATGTCTCACATCTCTCCTGTGCTAAGTGAGTACACATGCTAGCACCAAGCCAGCACCACGGAAGAGGATGTATATACTGCATTTGTGCAGTAACTCTCACCGGGGTTTATCCCCACCAGCTAAAATGTCTTAAAGCAGCCACTGGATCCAGATACTGTGATACAGCACAGAGAGCTAAGTTAGATAACACAGTGGTTAAAAAACAACTTAATCAGGTTTCTACTACAGATTTCACAGTTGTTATATCTGGGCAGCTGTTCCAGCACAATTAGATTAGTGATTTATGCTGTCCCTCTGCTCCCTCCATTTAAGACAGTGGACTGAGACTTGAGTATGTACTTTTTTCATCCCCATCACCATTCAGACCTTGTAAATGTGGAGTCATTTCAAGAGTTGTAGATGGGGTTTGGTTTGGGGTCCGTTTGAGGTTTTTTGCTTTTTGTTTTCCCTTCGTTGTTAGCCAGAGATTGGGGTGCGGAGATAAATGGTGGACAGGAACCTTGTGTTTGGACACGGAAAGAAATAAAAAAAAAAAAAAAATCAAGAGCAGAATTGTTATCAGCTAGCAATTCCTCCCTCTTATGTATGGTAGAGACAAAATCTCTTTCTTCAAAATTGTATCTGTCATCTTACAGGTATGCAGAAATTTCTATCATTTGTCTGTTCTGTAACTGAAAGAGAAATTCAAATCCAGTAATATTCAGAGAGGGGAAACCACTCCAGAAATGGAAAAATGGCTTTGCTTGATGCACCAAAGTGTATACCTTAATACGCTTGCTCTTTTGAGGCTGTGATGACTGTTGACAATTCTGAGGAGGGCTGATCCACAGGGAGAAAGAAATTAAGCAGAGGCTGTTGTGACACTGTATGGGAAGAGAGGTGTAGAGGGGGTGTCCACAAAGCGTGGAAAAGATGCCTGAGGAAGAAGGCACAGAAGTGACAAGATGCTTGAACTGGCAGACTGTAGTCTGTCATGAAACAACTGCAGAACAAGCACTTCTGAAGCTACTTTAAACTTAAGTGGTTAACACAAAAGCCTTTGCAAAAACTTTTCATTGTAATTCTGTGCAGATCCCACCTCTCTGAGGTTAAATTATTAATTTTCCCAGCTTGTCCTTATTTTGGAATTTGCTTATTCCTGTGAATTAGCTACAGCAGTTAACCTGCCGTTTAAAAAGCACATAGAAGAAAGATTCCCCTTCACAAAAGGGAGGACAAGGAGAAAAAAAAAATGCAAAAAAACAGATAGCATCTGTTATCATGTTATTTATTTATGCTATTACCTCATGTATTAGATAGGTTACTTATGTTATTTACTAAATAAAGCCTGGAAAAGGAAACCCCTTTCAACTGAGCTCTTACATAGTCCAGAAACCTAATTCTGAGTACCAGAGGGAGAAGCGGGGGGGGGGGGGGGGGGGGGGGGGGACGACGGACTCGGATCCTTCCTCCACGTCTCAACTCAGAACACTATGACAAAAGCTTGGCTTCCCACTGCAGGATTACAATAGCAGATATAACCAGGAATTAGTAGTAGGCAGTAACTGTCTTCCAGTGTCTGATGATGACCCAGAATTTTAGGTACAATTGTATCAACAATTTTTGCAAGTTCAGTAACATTTAGGCACCTAAGAAATTAATTTCAGAAATCTGACACATGTTTTCATGCTTACTGAAATAAATGAATTTTTTTTTTCTTACTTCCATTTTCAGCAAAACAATAAATGCTAAAATATGATAAGCAAGATCAGGGCAAGCATTATCTAGTAAACTGAGCTTATGTTAGACACTGGTTCCTTTACAGTACCTTTGAGCTCTAAAATATTACTCTTACCAAGAAAAGATCGAGCAATGTGACACAACGTTATTTGACAGAAATTTGATTAAAGTACACAACTGAATGACAAGCCTTCATTCTATTAAAAAGTAATGAGGCTTAGATTCCTAAATCATGGACTTTTGAGAAATCCTAATACATTCTTCGTTTGATATAAATATTAAAGATTTGAATTAAAATGAATTCTAATATAAAATTATGTTATAGTTTGTTGACAGAACAGAACGTCATAGCACTCAGTGCATTGGTTTTGATGATCTTCAGTGTTATGCTCTGGAGGAATAATCCAAAGGATTCTGTATGTTTGCACATCTATTAATTGCCAAATCTCTTTACAGATTTGTTACTACTACTGAGTTCTGGCCAAGCCTCCTCTGATCTCTAAAACCCATTAAGAGTTAATGAAGCCAAGGTGGGGAGGGAAGAAAAAAAAAAACAAAACACACCACCAAACATCACCAGAACCCTGAAAAGAAAGTTACACATACAGCATTATCATGTAGATACTAAGCCTCATTTTCAAGTTCTTCTTCAATAATGACTGTATGATTAAGCCTTATGTTGCAAGATCTATTTATATGCCCTAATTCAAAAACAGTTGAAGTTATTATTATACCACAACACAAACATAACACGCTGCTGAAGATTTTCTCAAAATTTTACATATATATCCCATCTGTCTAGAGAAGGGCACAAATTAACAGTGAGCTATTCAGCTTGCCTTAATGTAAATGACTTGGTACTTGAAAATTCCCCAACCCCCCCCCCCCCCCTCTGATGCAGCCACTAAAGCAATATTGGTCTATTACCTTTCTAAATCACGTTTTTAATTGCACCCAGCAGTGGAACAACGGTAACACCAAGGATCATTTGGAAAGTTATCCTGCAGCATTTACCAATCTAACTTAATGGAGCACCTCTTAAGTCAGCAGTACTGTTTTCTGGGTTTTTTTTCCATTATAGTTCCACCTTACTGCATGCTAAGCACACAAAAGGAATACACTTCATATCACTTGAGTATAGCAAAAGAAAAATCTTTCTATATTGAAAGTGTTATTCTTTCTTAAATTATTATTATGCAAAAATTCTAATGAATTCATCTTCACTTATACAGTAAAGATGAGGAAAGTTGGCCCAAGTGAGCCTTCATTAAGCGGCATGCGTCCTCCTCTTCACTGTAGAAACTCATCAGATAATCAAAATCAGACACAACATAATATAAGGCTTAAGCTACTGAAAGAGAATCAACTGCCAACTGCCTTCAATAATATGTGATAAGGATAATCCAGATAAGGTAAAAAGAAATCATATAAAAAGTTCATTTGAGTCAGGCTATAAAAATGTTCAACAAGGTAAACAGGAAAAGGAGATCAGTAACTCTGTGGTCATGGAATATTGCCCTACATGTGCATGTCCACATGATGCTGTACATAAGCAGCATACTACTACGTTTAGACCCACAGTCATTCATGAAAAGCCAGGTTTAATGTTTGCATTCATATCATGGTTAATCCATAATCCAAACAGACCCTTCAGGATAACTGTTAACTACACTTTTGCTTTCTGACTTTCCCTTCATCAGTACATGTAGCATTTAAAAATAACATTCTAATAACAAACATCTAAAATATAACAATTATACATGTTTTCTAGTATCTGAGCAAAACTTACAACAAATTATGAACACATTATCCAAGAGAAGATGCTATCATCATTTTCTTGCTATTTATCAAGCATTTTAAATTACTTTGTGATGTTATTAAAATATTACACTGATTACACCCAGTTCTCCGAACACATTTACTACTTGAGATGTGTTGGCTAGCTTTTTGTAGCTGAATAAATCATATACACTACTTCCAGTCTTGGGAAAAAAAATAAATCACATCATGATGTGACAAATTAAAATACAAGCTTTGAAAGTACCTCTTCAGATAACTTTGTGTTTCCTTTTCCAAAATATTAAACAGCTTGTACCTTTGCAAGCAAGTGAAGAAAGATGCAAATATGCAGTAATTAATTCATTTACAAACACAGGCAACAAGTTAGAAACATTTTTCCTGTATAAATCTAATTACATTGGAAGCTGCTGATGTATACTAATCCAATAGCTTTTAGCATGAATTTTAAGCATTTTTAAACATAAAGCTGCAGCTGGAAATTGGAATTTTTTACTAATGTTGTTCTAAAATTGCTAATAAAATCTCTGCAGAGATGTAAAATATAATATCATGTTTTGCACCATCAAATGGTACAAAATTGAAATTGGGCCTGCATAATTGTATAGATATATGCATGTGAATAACTGCTACTGTACTACTGACCTTGTGATCTCAAAGAACGCCAGTTTCTCTCAGGAGATTTTTAGACCTCTGAAATCATGTTTTCAGTCTGTAGACATTTCCTTAATCTGTCCTTAAAAAAATGAAATTCATGTCTCATTACTGTTAAAATGATACCAACAAACTTTTAGAATTTCTATCAAAGTATTAGCGACGCCTTATGCACACTCACAGAATAAACAGAAAATTCAGTTTGTTTGCAATGAAACCAATTACCATATTAGGGGGGGAAAAAAAAACCAGAACAGCATGAGTCACACGTATGAGTAAGCCACAGAAGTTATTTTACCAAAATATTTAATTATTGCAAACAATTATTGACTAACGTATAAAATATAAAATATTTCAGAAGAGCAGACCTGACTTTTTAGTATAAACAATCATACAATCTTTGAGCACATAGCCCGTATGCACATTCAGTTTCTGGTACACGAGCTACGTCTGCTCCGACACAACGGGAAGTCTGCAAACCTCCCTGTCTTTCACTGAAGAGAACAAAATTCAGTAACAGCAAGGACAATTAAACATTAATCCTGCTTACCAAGGCAGGTGACAGACTTGCCATCTGTTGAAGTCCTTAAAGCAAGGTTTGATATCTTTCTAAAAGACATTTTTGGATGTAGGTTTTGAAAAAAATATTTGATCCTGCACACTTGTGGACGTGGCTGTGGTAAAGGGCGAAGGGTCTGGTGGCACAAGCCAGCGACAGTTCTGGCTTTGCCATCACAGATGCCTCTTTGTGTCACTTTCCCTTCTGGCCCCTAACACTTGTGATCCTGCTTTAAAACAACATCAAAATCTTATCTTGGTTCCGTATTTCAACTCAACTTGCAGAGCATCAGAAAGGAATATTCATTTCAACATTTCTGAATGTAGAATCTGGTTTCTACGGCTTGACTGATCATTTTTCACCTTCTTCTGTGGCACTGAAAATTGAGCATAGCTGGAGACAGGCTTATGGCCAGAAGCAGTAGAGATACACTTCAAATGTGCCTGGAAGGTATTTTGGGCTCACGGCTAGTTCAGAACGACGTGATTACAAAGAAGCTTTGGTACAGACTCCAGCTAGACCTCTGGCAATTTTAATATCCTCCTTCAGCACAGGCCATGACTCTTCTGGGCATATAACTCCCACACACCGTCTTTGCTATGATCTTAAGCATCAGTGGTGCAGCGCTTACTGCGCCATTCTCTATTGAAGGCATGCTTAAGATTTTTTAGGTTCAAAATAATTTGGGAAAACAAAGTTTTTGATCATGCTACAGGAAGTTTAGGTGATAATTAAAGTCTGCATCATAAAGGCAAACTAGATCAACTCCCAAAAGCATTTAGTACTGGCTGTTTCACACAAGTAATTAATGTTTCTTGCCAATACTACTGCTGCCGTTTGCATGTATCAGTGTAGGCAGATGGACACAGTGCATGCAACTCGAGCTTTCTGGAGCAAGAAAGAAGGTAACAAACAAAAAGTGTTTTATTTTTTGAGGTATGCAAACGAATGAGTTGGTAGCTAATCCAGTAACACAGGACTGAAGTGATGGAGCGTAGCATGCCACGCAGTATAGATCAAACTGAGCAGGCTGTATGAACTTCAGAGCAATAAATGGGGCTACAAAATATGTGTGGGCAGAGAAGAGAAAGTGGGATATAGAGGAGAAAATCAGGATGTGGTTCCATTATCAGCTGCAGGATGCATATGATCATCTATGAACAGTGAGGAAGGACTGCAAATATGGGCAGTTATACAGCTGTATAGTCCCACCTCAACCTCTAGTAGTCCCACCAAATGTCATGATAGACTCTGATGGCTATGAGAGAGGGTTCTAATTAGCAGGTGGTCCATCAAGTAATGAGGGAAAATATATCTGGTCCCAAACAAGTCTATATTTTAGCTTTTCTCTGTCCTTAATTTCTGTGAAACTAAAGATTCCTTCACACTACAAAGTACACTAAGCAATTCAAAGTAGAACAGGGTTTTTAATCGAAATACCAACAAAGCCACCCAAATAAAAACCATTAAAGGTAAATCCTTTCTCTGAGAACCTGTTTTAACAAAATTTTCTGAAAAATCCAGGCCTGGTTCATCTGCAAGCCAAAGTTCTAGACAAATCACAACATTTAATGACTTCATTAGGCACATGCTCTAGCCCAACACTTACCCTTTGGTGTTAATCTCATAGTGAGAAATGTATATTTAAAATGCCAACTCAAGCTTTATTTCAGATATCACACATTGTCATCTCTTCTGGCTGCTCTTTTCTCTAACAATGTCTGTAGTATATTCTCATTTTTTGAGAAAATTCTCACTTAAAGGCAACGACAAGCTGAATTTACTAAAGCCAGAAGCACCTTTGATGCTTCTTCAAAGGCCAATAGTTTGAGTAACTTTATTCATATAGTAGCCTACTGACTTGTTAGTCAAATAGATAAATTCACAAGAATGAGCCTTTCCACTGCAAGCCATTATAGACCATACACTGGTAGCTATATAAATAATACATTATTATAATGCACACTGTAATTAATTAAATTGTGTTACTTTCTTCCTAAGAACATACAATTAGACATGACAGCAAAGGTGACAATTTTTACTAATTTTAAGTAGTAGTGTAACAATGAAATGGTATCTCTGCTCCAAGATTTTCACACTAATCACTCAAAACTAATAATACTACTTGAGTGAAATAATGTGTAAAGATTATAAACAGTAATAGAAATCAATAGGTGTGCTTCACTTAAAAAAATCACAGAAACTTTATCACTTTTTGGTAAAATGTAGGTCACCTACGGTTTCCATAGTAACCAGTGCTGAACTATAGCTCTACAGATGACCACTGCCTATGGCTGCTTTCTTTGCTAGCAGGTGATGTACAAATACAGTCTCAGTTGAAATAAGAAAGAGCTAAAGAAATGCTTGGAATTGCAATTAGTTTACTTCCAAACATAACTCCCGCTTTAACACTTTCAAGAGTATCCCCTAATATCCTTGTGTAGGTAAACTACTCGGCTAACCAGTTGGAAGCACACAAAAACTAATTTTCAGTACTAAAAATCTACTCTTTATCTGCATCTTAAGCCTGGAGTCTCCAAAATGGAGACAACCAACTTTACAAGAAATTGCAAATAAGAAAAATATTTATACAGAGCAACCCACCAAACGTCAGTAATACAGAAGTTCAGAAAGCACTCACATTAGGTTAAGCTGTCTTTGATAAGCATGCAGCGAGTTCTCCAATGATGTATTCAGTACATTCATTGCAAGTGGGAGTTAATGGGTTGGCGTATTATTATTTTACACACAAGCACACAGTGAAACCCAATCATGTAACAAGGCTGGAGCCATGGATAATGACAGTTAAAGCCTCACTTGGGAGGAAGTAGTATAGTCTTCAGTCAGTCTGATGGTGAAAATCCCTTTCTCACCACTATTACTCTGGGGCATGCATAGTTGATAATGAATTCATTAAAATACAAAAGACTCCACGTTACAAAAAGACTCTAATTGTCTTTGATAGTGAACTGGGAAATAACAGGACACGTCAGTGTCCTTGACAACTGCTAACTGGTTTTCCCCTTTAGAACAGAGTCATTTCACTATTACGTGAGTTCAGACTAAACCAGCTACTTTTTTTTTTTTTTTTTTTTTTTTTTTTTTTTACACGTTATTATGAAAACTCTGAAATACAAGCTTCGAGGTCTGGATGGTACCCACATGTCTTAATGCTATTAGTACTACAAATACATTGTGGTAGGGTAGCATCAGTATTCACATACACAATCAAACACCATATTTAATGAACAGAAGAACGATGATCAATAGCGTTGAATAGCATCAATGAAGAATCATGTCCCCTCACTTGCTTTAGACTCTTGCAAGCTCAAAACCACTGGCAGATGAACACAAGACACCACTACAAGATTGCTGGGAAACCAAACAGACAAGCTATCATGGAACGGAGAAAGTTGAGAAAGCTGTCTGATTTCCATCAAAGCTATAGCAAAAATCAAATAACCCCTGTAACTGTTTTTACTTCACTGAATTGGCAAATTCCAAAGAAATAATAGTTTGTATGTATTTTCCTAACTGGAGCTGCTGAAAATGTCACTACGGTATTTTGGGGGGGATTGATACTCAGTCTACTTTTATTCCTGTAAGTATCAGGATCTTCAATACACTTCATGCTTGGTGCACACCAGTGGACTGCCATGAGCACCAGGACATCTCAGCAAACAGCAAGACTCTAATACGTGTGGGAGATGAAGCTGGTCTACAAAGAAAGAAGAAAGCAAGAAGCCAATACAGCCTCCAGAAGGCAGAGTACTTTTCTTTTTCCCCTAATGTTTCAATCAAAGTTCTTTAATTTTTTGCTCACACGTCAGTAATTTCCATGGATCCATTCCTCCCTACAGTTCTACATTTACTCTATATGCTTGCTGTCTTATAAGACTGTAAATTATTTGAGGAAGTCTGTCTGTATTTTCTGTATGCAGATACAGGCCTTCATCTCAAGCAGGTCCAAGTCTAGGCCCAATGGGGCCAAAAAGCCCTAGTACAATACAAATGACATAATAAAAATCAGAATATAAAGCTCTTGATCACTGAAGGCTGATAATACTGAAAACACAGACAAGAAGACACAGTTGCATCTTTCTTATATGCATTAGAAAAAAGTTTCATCATGAAGGACCAAAATAAAACTCCTAAGTTCATCCTTGTTAATTCTGCTTTGCAAGCACAACTGCTAGTCTATTAAAAACCCCCACAAAAAACAACAAACAAACAGAAAAAAACCAAACCTAACAAAAAAAAATACCCACACCAAAAAAACCAAACCACACAGAAGGCTGTTCCCAGCTCACTGCTAGAGACTTAAGATCTCTTTACAGCGTGGTCACACAAACAACAGCTTTGGAAGCTGTATCAACTGATAGGGAAAACCTTTGAGCAGGAACAAGCCACTGGATGGAAGGAACCTCTAAAAGAAGATCCACAACCAGTAGAAACTGCGCCTTTATGTCCCTGTCCTCCTGGTGTTAACTCCCCTCAGTCGTGCTTACTGCTAAATCCCCCTAAGTCGTGCCTACTGCTTGTGTGAGCAAAGAACAGCAGAGCAGCGTTCAGCAAGGAGAAAACACTACCCAACGGCTCACGTACTGAGGGTGGTACACACTGAAATTAGTTATAAAGTTTACAGTAACGGACACTAAGACAATGTAATTTGTTAAAAGCACTAATTCTAACTTGGTTCTACTTTTCAAAACATCTTTAAAGCCATCTTTAAAGACTGGTAGTAAAGAGCTGTAAACCAGTGTAAAATGCAGAATATGTACTAAACGTATGAAACAAAATGTGGCACTAGATAAGAAGAGAGGATATTGTAAGTCTTTCTGAAGATTCATTTGCTTTGTAAGAGCACATAAAGCAAATTCAAAGAAAGCTGGTGAAGGGCCACTGGGACTCTCACTAGGAGTAAAAGCTAGTGTTAGGATAGAGCAGTCTTGAAAACAAGCATGAAGAAAATTTTTCAGACAAAAAATTAAGCTACTAGAAGTTATAAACTGGTAACAGAAAAATCCATTTTTCCCTCCTTTATGATTTGATTCATGAATGATTTCCCTACAGAAGCTAATGTAATGGTATCAGGCCACCCACAGCTTTCACTGGTATCCAAATGTTGTCATAATGTTTCTTGATGCCTGAAGAGCAGGACATGTACTTTTAGTACCCAAGACATCTAAGTTTTTTTACACTTAGAAACACATTTTAAATTCTGGTATTATTTGCCAAAGACCATGGAGCAAGCCTTCACTAAATTAAAGCCCACCTACATCCCAACCTTATGGTTTCTCCAGAAAAGGATGTTGGGTAAGACTAGTTCAAATCCAAGCTAGAAGTTAGCTGAAAAGAAGAACTTCTGAAAGGATTTTAAAGACTTTGGGCTTAGGTACATTCCTCTTCATCAAGAAAGCCACAGTCATCATGATTTTGTGTTTCTAAAATTGCATGCACGTGTCCCAGGTGAGAAAAAAGAAACTTCACATTCTATGTGTATAAATTAGTCCATGAAGTTATTAAAATTATTTTGCATCTTGTAATGGCATCTAAAGACATCAACTGCTATAAAATGTCTAAAACTAGTGGCTAAGACTCAATCTAGTATACTACTCCAATTGCGACTCTAATTTTTGTTCTGCATCACAAATCAAGGACAAAATCCAATCATCATGTTTAATTTTTAGCAAATCTCACAGACAAGAGCCAATCAGCAAATATCACTTCACACATCATGTTAGCATCATTCTGAACTAGGGATCCCAGATTTGCCTGCAAAAGATGGTTCCAGACCCGCTGACAGTAGATACTCCTGAATATGGACCAGGATTTATACATACGTTCTTAGTGCAAGGTGCTGTTCTCTAACTAATAAACACAGAACAGATCCGGAAGTGCTACAGAATCCAAATCAACATTTCCCAGTAATTTTCTAATGTGTTTTTGAAAGATGTTGCACACACATCAATGTAGTGAAAGGGGATGAGTCACTTTCACTGACTAAGAATTTGCAAACTGCTGGAGCATTAAATTCCTTTGATCTTGATAAGCTGGCTCATTCTCATTCTGTTCATTAGCCCTCCCTCTTTTGCCAGTTATGAGCCAGCCAATCTGTAGCCCTTTCTGCAAACTGACATATTTACCAAGTAAAATCTGTTACCACTGCTTTCTTGCTCTTACTGAAAAACACCCTGATGCTTGTCAAGCTCCTCTTGTCTCAGGGAACCTCCTTCTCTCTTTTCCTTCATACACGACATAGTCAGCAAGCCCATCTTCCCACCCTGATCAGCTCTTTATTAGCTCCTCTCTGTATTTCCCCAGTAACAATTAATTGTTCACCTGTGCATTCTGACCCCTCGCTCTGTTCTCTTATAATCCAGCAAGTCATGTTCTTGTTCCTCTCTCCTTTATTTTTGACTCCCAGCTGATGAAATTCTATCATTAGTTCCCAAGTACCATTTTGCTGAAGACTTGCAAAGAATCTCAGAAAACGACCTGGTGTGTTGCTTCGAGCCATGTCTTGATAAGTACATTTCTTTAGGGCTTAACATGGGAATGTAAATATCTACGTGATCTGAAAAATAAGAATGTCTTAAATTGTAAGTATAAATTATCATTAATTTTCCTGAAAGTTATTTGGCAACTGTAACAGGGCTATTTTCTCATCTGTTCTATCTGAAAAATTAGTGTATGTGGAGTCTGCCACAAACAGGTATCCACATTTAGGCTGCAATTCAATTACAATACTGATTAGCAAAAAACATCTTGATGTTTTCACTCAACTCCTTTGATGGAAAAATACTGTACAGTCCAAAAAAACCAAAAAAAATCTTTTAGCACTTTATTCTTTACCAATCAAAAATCATGGTTGTCATAGAAACTGTAAAAACTGAAGTCAGTCATGACATAACAGGATAATGGAAAATGTCTGCTGGCTCAGGTTTTCATGCTGGAAATGCTTCAGTGAATTTAACTAGGGAGTCAAGCAGTTTCCCAAATCTAACAAAGAATCTTATAACAACAGGTATGATTATTGTTTTTTATAATCCGGTCAGAGTCTGGAAAGTAATAGTATTTATTACTCCTGCTCTACACATTGGCTGCATTAACAGCAGACAGATTCTTCCCAGAACATTCGGTACAAGCCTCCGCTTAAGGGGACTGAATTTCTTTGATTACAGGTTTGAGATACCCTGGAGGGACGTTTGGTCAGTGTTCTCAGCATTCCCGAGATCCCATTTTTGGCATTTTAAACTGAGGCAAATCACTTTAAAAATCTATATTGCCATTAGTTTCTGTCTCTTACAGATGCTGTTCAGAAAAAGAATTACAATCTGCAGGCCTCTGCCCCAACCCAAGGTGGTCCAGCTGCATGCCAAACATTATTTCAGGTTCTTTCCCTGTGACATGAAACTCAGTAAAATAAAACTCTGCTCTTGACTAACAAAGGCTACAAGAGCCTTTCACTCTCCATCTCCCAGAGCAACTCCACACACCAGAGTTCTTCCTGCCTTTTACTGGAACCACTTGACACTTCATAATTACTAACTGACAGGACTGGCTTACTGCAACCATTTGCCCTTTAAGCAGAGACCATCCTGCTGAAAAGAAAATAAACATAATACACAGGAATATTGCTGGGCTGACCTCACTGCAGGTGAGCAAACTGAGTAGCTTAACCATGAATAATATGAAAAGCAGCAATGTGAATGTGGAAGTATGCAGGTCGTTAAAAAAAAAAAATCTCAGAAGCCCTGAATTGAGTTTTATGGAGAAATTTAAACAACTTTTTTTGGTTTTTCAGCTAGTTTCCTTGAGACCTGTTTTCACTCTATAGCTTTAATTTATTCTTTCAAATAAGTAGGTGCACATATTTTGAATAAAGAGCAAACAAGTACTGGTGTTCCCTGTGCTTTCCTAGAATTATCTTAAATATAAAACTGTTTAATGATTGTATCTAGCAGTTTTCAGACCTGTTAAACAACTTCACTGACACACACACCCCCCCCCCCCCCGCTTAAGAATTGTATTTAATGGCAGGGGTGAGCATAGTTGGTCTGTAACATGCTTCAGCAATTCACAGAAGGTTAACTGACATAAATTAGAGAAACTTTCCAGTTGCATCTGAGATAAAGTTTGGGCCAGCACAGATTCACCTGTCAACTTCCCTAACCATGAGTTTAGAAAAAAGTTCTGATTTAAAACAAAGTGAAATCCTGATTCCAGTAAAATGATTAGCAAACAACCTATGAGTGAAATAGTAAACTTTCTTCAAGGAACAAAGAAACAAGCACAAACCACCTCTCCTCACACGAATGGCATGAATTAATTTGTTTCCTGCATATATCGTGCAGGCTTCTTACTAAAAAGAAGCACCTGATTCCCACAAATCCCTAAACCTTGGGGGGAGGGAGACAGATATGTTTCTTCAGTTACCATGACTGGGACCCTAGTAAACAATATGTATAAACCCTGTAGCTTCTCACTCTTCTCTTCAGTTCTGTGGCATCCTGGCACAAGCTTTACATTTAAAATACCATTCAACGTTTCTGTACACCATTACCACATTTACTGCACTTTTACATATATATGTACACAAACACATATATATGCTTTTTTAAATTACATATATATACACATATATAGTTATGTTTTTTTCAAGCTATAAATACATGCACACATGTGTACGCATGCACACAGACCTATATCTATATTTATGAAAAAAGGCACATTCATTTCCATGGATACCATTGAGAAAATGAAAAGCAATATAATGTTACTGTAATCATTTAATTGATTTGGATATGCCCAACTTTTACTTTTGAAGAAAACATGCTACCACAGGAAAAGAAATATAAAGATTAATGTAAAATGTTGAGTATTAATTATTAATAACAGTCTTAATCTACATGCAGCTTACAAAATACTGTTATAACATTACATTCCACTATCACAAAGAATTACTGTGTACTGACAGGGGTTAATGGAGCTCGTGGCATACTAGAGGATTTTTTAGATTGCTGTTGTGTTTCTCAGCAGTCCCTTGGAGAAGCAATGAATCTGCACATAGAATCACAGAATCGTATAGGTTGGAAAAGACCTTTAAGATCGAGTCCAACCATAAACCTAACACTACCAAGACCACCACTACACCATGTCCCTAAGCACCTCATCCAAACGTCCTTTAAATACCTCCAGGGATGGCGGCTCAACCACTTCCCTGGGCAGCCTGTTCCAATGCTTGACAACCCTTTCAGTGAAGAAAAATTTCCTAATATCTAATCCAAACCTCCCCTGGCGCACCTTGAGGCCATTTCCTCTCGTCCTATCACTTGTTACCTGGGAGAAGAGACCGACCCCCACCTCTCTACAACCTCCTTTCAGGTAGTTGTAAAGAGCGATAAGGTCTCCCCTCAGCCTCCTTTTCTCCAGGCTAAACAACCCCAGTTCCCTCAGCTGCTCCTCATAAGACTTCTGCTCTAGACCCTTCACCAGCTTCGTTGCCCTTCTCTGGACATGCTCCAGCACCTCAATGTCTCTCTCGTAGTGGGGGGCCCAAAACTGAACACAGTATTTGAGGTGCGGCCTCACCAGTGCTGAGTACAGGGGCACGATCACTTCCCTACTCCTGCTGGCCACATGATTCCTGATACAAGGCAGGATGCCATTGGCTTTCTTGGCCACCTGGGCACACTGCTGGCTCATATTCAGGCGGCTGTCAACCAACACCCCCAGGTCCTTCTCTGCCAGGCAGCTTTCCAGCCACTCTTCCCCAAGCCTGTAGTGTTGCATGGGGTTGCTGTGGCCCAAGTGCAGGACCTGGCACTTGGTCTTGTCAAACCTCATACGATTGGCCTCAGTCCATCGATCCAGACTGTCCAGGTCCCTCTGCAGAGCATTCCTACCCTCAAGCAGATCAACACTCCCACACAACTTGGTGTCATCTGCAAACTTACTGAGGGTGCACTCCATCCCTTCGTCCAGATCATTGATAAAGATATTAAACAGAACTGGCCCCAACACAGAGCCCTGGGGAACACCACTTGTGACCGGCCGCCAACTGGAGTAAACTCCATTCACCACCACTCTTTGGGCCTGGCCATCCAGCCAGTTCTTTACCCAGCGAAGAGTACACCCATCCAAGCCATGAGCAGCCAGTTTCTCCAGGAGAATGCTGTCCTCCAGGAAACCGTGTCAAAGGCTTTACTGAAGTCTACATAGACAACATCCACAGCCTTCCCCTCATCTACTAGGTGGGTCACCTTGTCATAGAAGGAGATCAGGTTGGTCAAGCAGGACCTGCCTTTCCTAAACCCATGCTGGCTGGGCTTGATCCCTTGGTTATCCTCTACATGCCATGTGATAGCACTCAGGATGATCTGCTCCATCAGCTTCCCTGGTACCGAGGTCAGGCTGACAGGCCTGTAGTTCCCCGGGTCCTCCTTCCAGCCCTTCCTGAAGATGGGTGTCACATTTGCTAATCTCCAGTCAACTGGGACCTCCCCAGTTAGCCAGGACTGCTGGTAAATGATGGAAAGGGGCTTGGTGAGCACTTCTGCCAGTTCCTTCAGTACTCTCGGGGGGATCTCATCAGGCCCCAGAGACTTGTGAGTGCCTAAGTGGTGCAGCAGGTCACTAACCATTTCCCCCTGGATTATGGGGGCTCCATTCTGGTCCCCGTCCCGATCTTCCAACTCAGGGGGCTGGGTACCCAGAGAACAATTGGCCCTGCTATTAAAGACTGAGGCAAAGAAGGCATTAAGTACCTCAGCCTTTTCCTCATCCTTGGTCACTGTGTTCCCTCCCCTGTCTACTAGGGGCTGGAGATTCTCCTTAGCTCTCCTTTTGCTGCTAATGTATTTGAAGAAGTATTTTTTGTTGTCTTTTACAGCAGCAGCCAGATTGAGCTCTAGCTCAGTTTTGGCCATTCTAATTTTCTCCCTGCACAGCCTTGCTACACCTTTGTAGTCCTCCTGACTTGCCCGCCCCTTCTTCCAGAGGTCATAGACTCTCCTCTTTTTCCTGAGTTCGAGCCAGAGCTCTCTAGTCAGCCAGGCCGGTCTTCTTCCCCGCTGGCTCGTCTTTCGACACCTGGGGAGAGCCCGCTCTTGTGCCTTTAGGACTTCCTCCTTAAAAAATGTCCAGCCTTCCTGGACTCCTTTGCCCTTTAGGGCTGCCTCCCAGGGGACTCTCTTGACCAGTCTCCTAAACAGGCCAAAGTCCGCCCTCCAGAAGTCTAAGGTGGCAGTTCTGCTGCCACCTTACTGCTCCCCCTCCTTACTTCTCCACGTATCAAAAACTCTATCATTTCGTGATCACTCTGCCCAAGACGGCCTCCAACCATCACATGGCTCACAAGTCCTTCTCTGTTCGTGAACAAGAGGTCCAGCGGGGCACCTTCCCTAGTTGGCTCACTCACCAGCTGTGTCAGGAAGTTATCTGCCACACACACTCCAGGAACCTCCTAGACTGTTTCCTCTCTGCTGTATTGTATTTCCAGCAGACATCCAGCAGGTTGAAGTCCCCCACAAGAACAAGGGCTAGCGATCGTGAGGCTTCTCCCAGCTGCTTATAGAATAGTTCATCTGCCTCCTCATCCTGGTTGGGTGGTCTGTAACAGACTCCCACCACAATATCTGCCTTGTTGGCCTTTCCCCTGATTCTTACCCATTGACACTCCACCCTATCATCACCATCATCGAGCTCTAAACTATCCAGACACTTCCTAACGTATAGGGCTACCCCACCACCTCTCCTGCCTCGCCTATCCCTCCTGAAGAGTTTATAGCCATCCATCGCCGCATTCCAGTTGTGCGAGTCATCCCACCACGTTTCCATGATGGCAACCATATCATAGTTTTCCTGATGTACAATGGCTTCTAACTCCTCCTGCTTGTTGCCCATGCTACGTGCATTGGTGTAGAGGCACTTCAGCTGGGCTGTCGTCTGTGTTTCCTTCATAGAAGAACACCCCTTGTGTGCTTTGAGGCGTTTCACTGGTGTTTCCCTCTGGGCTCCTATTGCCTCAGTATCCCCTAGCTCAACTCTGCTCGACTTCGGCTGTGCCCCGGCGTACCCCGCACATCTCAGAGACACAGGCTGAGTGCCCTCGCTGGCACCCTCTCCCTCTAACCATGGCACGTCGTCCCTCAGCTTCCCTCGGGCAAGCCTGATATTACTCCCCATGTATTGATAGACAGTAGTAAGAATTTATATGAATCTTTTTAGATTTCTCTGAACAGCAGAGGGGCTTTGGGCACACAATAGGAGCCCAGACTTCAGGGAACGTGTGTACAGAATAAACACATTACTGCACAAAAGTGCGCTGAGGAGGAAAGAATTTGACACTGGTCTCAGATAAGGCTAGAGATTATACAACCCAATCCTGCAATCTCACACAAATAATCTTGATTTGCAAATATTCTTAATGATTTCCATTTTACATCTACAGGTTTTGGACTGTTAATAAATTTGTCATTTGGTTTTTGCAGAAGCTGAGAACTAATAGAAAACAACAACAACAGAGGACAGGAATCTGAAAACCACTACTGCCAGGTATCTGACTGAAAAGAAATTAGTTCCGATACGAAATATGCAATTCCAGATCCTCTGAAAAACCTTTAGTAAGTAGTAAACTGTTGCAGTAATCGCTCCAATAAACCCATTCTCCCCAGAAAAATATAAAAGTATACTTCCAAAAAACAACAGGTGCTAGCAAAATTGGAAAAATAAAACCATTATATAGGAATTGCCAAATTTTCTTTGAGGTAACAAACAGGAAAATAGCCAGAAGTTCCTCAGCTAATTTACATGAAATACTACATTTTCTTGGGCTATAGGTCTGATTCTTCACCATTCTATATAAACACCACTGTGAAAAGAAGCAGATAGGGCTTCTATTTTGACGCCACTAAATTGTACAAGAAACAACTATGGAGAGCCAAGCTCCTTAAATCAATCGTTGTTGTTTATTTCTGCTTTACGAAAACACTTGAACTAGTTTATTTACTTTGTGATTTATAAAGTCTGCTGTTGCAGCAGTCAGGGATGTTCTGGGTTTTTTTGTTTTCCACAAAAATCTTACAAAGTACTTACCTAGACTGAGCTGCATTAAAAAAAGTACTGCCATTGCCTACAGAAACACGAGCAAAGAGGTTGTGGCTTTGTCAAGAATGAAAGTGAAAAAAAAAAAACCCAAAAACAAAAAACCCAACCAAAAAAACCCCACCACAAACCAAAAAACCACATCAAAATGGAAAACAAATGAAAGCTAAGCAAAATAAATGTATCTGCATCGTGCCCTGAAGCCTATTCAGTAGACAAAAGCACTGGCAGACTGCCAAGTGGAAGAAATTCCAGGCTGAAAATCCCATCGCTAAATTTGGAGAGTTCAAGTTCAAGAGCCAACAGCAAGAGCCTCAAACACAATCAAAGCAGGGCAATGAGTTGGGGAGGGGACATCTCACATCTACTTGTGCGTCAAATCATCCCAGTCTTTGTTCTTCCCACTAGCACTCTAAATTCAGCAAGAAGCCTGCAGAAAACCTGGGCTTTTCAAAACCACTCAGTACTGGCTGCCACCTGCACTCAAAGAGGTGAGGCAGCAAAACTGAAAGTATCAAATCACAACATGGGATGTACACGCACATTTGGCAGTGGGAAGTAGCAAATAGATCCCAGAGCTAGCAGAGACTTGAGCTAGTAAATTGATGAAGCAAAACACAGTTCCCTACAGACTTAACAGAACAGGCCCAAAAGCAGCCTAGTCGAGGTTTCACAGCACTCTACAAACTGCTTCTGGACACACTCTCCGCTTACCAGTGAGCCCAGTTCTGGAACAAGAACAAGCAGTGCTACTTCAGTCCTCTCTGAATCTCTGATGCACAAAAGCCATAAAACCACAAAATAATTCAGGTTGGAAAGGACTCCAGCAGGTCTCTAGTCCAACCTCCTGCTCAAAATAAGGTCAGCTAAGATATCGGACCAGGCTGCTCATGCTTTAGCCAGTCAGGTCTTGAGAACCTGCAAGGACAGAGACTACAGAGCCTCTCTGGGCAACCTGTTCCAGTGCCTGTCCTCACGGTGAAAAGTTTCTCCTTACATTCAGTCAGAACATCTCTCGTTTCAATCTACATCCATTGTCTCTCATCCTCCCATCACAGACCACTGGGAAGAGCCTGCCTACATTCTGCATAAGCTCCTCATAGGTACTGCATGGTTTCTACTAGGTCCCCCCACAGCCTTCCCTTCTCAAGGCCGAACAAGGCCAGGTCCCTCAGCCTCTCCTCACAGGGTGAATGTTCCAGCCCCCTCATGACCTTGGTGACCCCCTGCTGAACTTGCTCCACTTTATCAATGTCTTTCTTGCTTTGGGGGGGGCAAACCTGGACACAGTATTCTAGGTACAGTGTGATGAGTGCTGAGCTGAGGGGGACAGTCACTCCCCTCGCTCTGCTAGCTGTGCAGCTCACTCTGTTCATGCAGCCCAGGAGGCTGTTGCCCTTCTTGGCTGCCAGGGCACACTGCTGGCTCACCTGCACCTTACTGCCTGTCTGCCAAGGCCCCCAGTGCCTTACTCTGCCTCTGTCTTTGCCGAATTTTATGTGTCTCCTGTCAGCCCATTCCTCCAGCCTGCCTAGGTCCCTCTGAATGGTGGCTTTTCCCTTAAGGGCATCAACTATTCCCCTCAATGTGGTTCTCTGCAAACCTGATGCAAGTCACTCTGTCACCTCCTTCAGGTGATTGATAAAGATGTTAAGCAGGATGGGTTTCAGGACAGTCTCCTATGGTGCCTCCTCGAGGCAGAGTACAACCCCTTCACCACCACCCTCAGCTGAACATCCAAGTCCTCAGTGGGCTTTTGAAAAGTCTACTCAAAGAGAAGGCGGTACAGAAGTGTCCTTTACCCAGAGGAGCTTTTTTCTGTTTCAGATAAGGAACTACACTAACCCTACTCTAACCCTAACCCTACTGCCAGCTGTAATTCACAAATAGCTCTAGCCTAGCTTTATTAGGCAGACAACTTAAAAAAAAAAAAAAGGAGACACCCTTCTAGCTGCTATATATGAATTGTCAGATAAAGTCCAGATCACTTACTGCTACTCATTTACACACATGGTTTACTGCAGATATGAGGCTTTATGTAGATTCCACAAATTATGCGAGTTTAGTAACTGGTAACCTCAACCTGAGAAGTCAAAAGAAAAATATGCAGTAAATTAACTATTCATGTACAGCTGGTTGGAACGAGAACAGGATTTCTGTTCTTCAACTGTCTCATGGAGATATCAAATATGAATCTAACATCTTCTCAGGGAGAATTACACATTTTTTCCTCTGTTTACTCCTGTAATGCGTGGAAGAAAAGGACTGAGGGCTGTGTGGTTGCACTGGCTTAGGTGCCAGGATGAATGATCAGCGGGATCAGCTATTCTGTTGCAGATCGTGCAGGCTACTCTCAACTCTGAACAGACAGGGTCAAGCAGAAGCACCAGCCTTCAAGCTTTGCTACTGCCGATTTCCCCTCTTCCCCAAATCATCATCCAAAATGGAAGATGTTCTCCTCTATACTCAAAGCATTTCACACTATCTAGATGTAAATGATATAGCATAAAAGTGGAGTTTCCTCTGAAACTCACCCCGACGTACAAATTTTTACATAAATGACTATCAGAGGAAATAGTTTTGTTGTTTGTTTTTTTTTTTTTTCCAAAAAAGTAGTATTTCCTCATAGTGTCAACATTTAAATGTAATAGAACAGAAAAATGCCTCAAAATAAAAGCAGACAGCCTGCACTGTATTTCTTCCAAGTAAAATGAACATTTCTTAGCTTGAATAAAAAGGAGTATCATGCCTTACACACCACTTTAGTACTTACGAGTAAAATGGTTAGAAGTGGATGGATGGACATTACTTCCACTGTCAGCACTTTCACTGCTAGAAATGTCATCATCTGATTCCCACACACAGGAACAAGGTGAGGTGCCATCAACTTCTTCAAACTTCCTCTTTAAAATTCCACTCATCGCTGCAATGCTGTCACATGCACCTGTAACAGGAACAGAGGCAATGAGGCACTGAAACACCTGCCTGCTGTCCAGGTCTTCAAATTCATTTATCATAAAGGAGTTCATATATCAATCAGGTACTACTACCTGTAGCTAAACGGCTCCTTACCAAGAGTTTTAAACAACCTTTCCAGGAAGAAGTCAAAAATGCTCATCGTCAGTATATTCATCATCTCCCTGACTTTCTTACGGGCAGTCTTTTCTTAAGACAGAAGGGAAACGTTACCCGTATTCTACCAGCACAGACAAAATTCTATAACCAATCTCATACATTAAAAAACGTAAGTTTTTTTTACTTACATGAAACATAAATGTTCATAACTGAACATTTAGAAAATGTTCAGTTATGCAGCAAATTTGGGACAAGAATAAAGTATATAGAATCCAATATAATTCAGTAGAAATGCACCTTTATACAACACTTAAAAACTTACTTGGCACCAAGAAACATTACATGACAAAAATCAGCATTCACTAATAACTATAGTTCAGAAAGAAAATGTTCTTTTGATTTATTTTAAAGGTCTGATTTATGTAATACTCGGTACTATCAAATGCCCACATTCTCAATTAGATTTGAGAGCATGAGATACTCAGCATCTTTTCAGGCCAGGCCCTGCAAACACAGTTCTGGCTCATTTTGTCATTTTAATTTAGGCAGAGGTTTCTTGCAGAGCTTTTGTGAAATTCAGATATGAGTACTGGCACACATGTAGACTATTTCCATTCACACAAGTAAAGTATAAAGGGACTGAATCTATCCTTATGAACTTGGCTTCCTAATAACACTGCCCAGCAAAGCCAGAGTCATTTGAACATTCCTTATTATTTCCCTTTCATATGTAACAGCTGATCTTCTTATCTCCATTTATGGAATACCAAGCAGAAAAAGATCAAAATATTTCTAAAGCAATTCCTAGATCATTTTAATGCATCTGATAGGCCAAAACAATTTTTTCTCTATCTTTAATTAAAAAGAGATCTTAAAGTTTACTGTCATCATCGTTACTGATTACATCCTACTGAAGGCTGAAAATTAATTGTAAGATCTTAATTTAAAAGTTACAGATAATATCTACTCTCTGGGTACACTAATCAGTGGAACGTTGCTGTAAATAGCTGGGAAAAAAGGCTGCTGTTTGATGCTTTCAAGCATATAGTATCAACAATTCTCATTCTTCTGAATGCTACTTGCCTTCAGCTTGTTAAGATGCCAATTCAATTCATTTTATAACAAAGCTGATTTCCTCCAGTAAGTTTCATTCTACCTTTATGGATGTGTCTACTTTAGAGAGAAGATTTCAGTATAGATGTGGAATCACAACATAATGCTAAGAACAGATGCTGCGTAAGAGGATCTTCAGCACCAAACTTGTTTGTATGCAAAGCACACTAAAAATTAAGTAACGAATATATTAGGTTTTAATACTGTCAGTCACACAGACAGCTTTAAATGCATATGCCTGTCATGACGTTCTCAGCTTGTTTTACTATATATGAAAAAACTGTTTTCCTGAAAAGGATTTCTGCGGGCTAAAGACATGACTTAAACAGAACGTGCCAAGATCTCAACTTTTGCCCTTTTGTCCAAAAATGAGTTACTATAAACTGCAAAGAAAGCATTGCATTTTTATTTTGAGGACAAGGAAAGGAACATTTAGCATCACTTTGTAATAACCTTTGCAAAAAAATGTAAGAATACATGAAATTGTTAAGCATCAACCTTTAATAAAATCACATTCACGGGGGGGGGGGAACAAAACACACACACACACACTGAAAACCCACAGTAATAGAGAGGTGGAAGACCCCCCCCAAAAAAACAGGTTCAGACCTCTGAACTAACTCCTCTGAACTGTCCCCCACGTCCTCACTATATCTCTTGCCAACCACCTTTTCCATTGCCTCCTGCAGTGCTTACAGCACTGAAATTGTGAAATCACCATTATTTCCATGGCAACAGCCTGCAATATCAAAACCACAGGATTACAGCTTGACTGCAGAAGAGGGTAAAGAAGCAGCTGGAGTGTGAGAAAGAAAATGCTTATACTCAAACATCTCAGTGAAGAGAGTGAGAAATGGCCTGACAAAGAGTTTATCGCACAAGTGACACCTACGTCAAATCCACGTCCATGCCCACTGAAATTGTGGCTACAGGAGTCCTGAAGTTCCAGGTTCAAAGAACCTCAGTCATAACTGCACTGCAAGGCAAACCTAATAGCTGCAACCATCACTAGTGTGCTGATCATCAGAGAGCAAAAACTAATTTCGTAGACTGAAATGATTTCCAGACAAAAGCCCTGTTGTCAGACATTGCCTTCTGCAAGTATACCACACAGCGACTAGATGACTAGCATGCATCTTGCACATCAGTAAAGTCTTTGCAGATAGAGTCTCAATACCCAGAACTGTTTACAGCTAGTAGCAAAAACAAGTATTTTTCACACCAAAGGGTTTTAAATTTGCTTGCATTTAGCATAGCCTACATTTGCACCAAGTGTCACAACCTGGTAGCAGCAAAGCTGTTTCATTAAGAAGATTTACATAATGAACCATAACAAATGATTCTGAGGATCCTTGGAAGTGGCATACAGATTAGCTCTACACCCAGCATAGCTGATCAAGATAAGCCAGGAGGTACGGGAGTACTGCAGAACCTGAGTATCACCACAACACATAAAGAAGGCATAACTATCCATTACATATATTTGGTCTCACTTTTGCCCAATTTTTGTTCTGAACCTCTTCCAGGAAGATTATCAAGAAGGTTGTTTGACAAAGTAGTCACGATGAAATTTAGGCATTGCCACTTGCCTGAGATCTGTGGATTCCAGTCTCTCTGCTATCAAGTCTCCCCAGGAAAACGCTACACAGGGGAAAGGAGACACTTCCATTATTCAAGAGCTCGGGTATCACAGAGATAGATTAAAGAGTATCTAAAACTGTTTGTACACACTATGTACCAGCAGGAGATCCCTTTAGAATAACATCTGTATAAACAGCTGCCGCTCCATAAGCCAATATTCTTCAGAAAGAGGCACATCTGCACAGTAGCGCATGAGGCATGTTCTGATACATTTAACCCACGCCTTGTTTACATAGGCATCCTGTAGTACCTGAGCGAGACCCACATCTCCAGGAAATAGGATATAATAGGCATGGTGACACAGAACCCAATACTGTTTATGAAAGCATTATTTTGCACTCTCTGTTGATGATGCGATATATCCCAGTGGAAGACAGAGACCAACAGGAATAAGTAACAGTCAAACTTCTAACAGCAATGAGGTCACGAAGGGTGTGATATCTCCAAAGGTTCCCTAAGTCCAAAATCAGGGAATCAGGACAGGGAACTCAAATTGAATTGTTGGGTTCTTTCCTGCACCATAGCTACAACTGAATCAGTAATTTCAGATTTTGGGGAATCAAACTGAAGCAACTGCAGTCACAAAAATCCAAATTCAAGCTCATCTGAACTGAAGACTCTACAGGTTTAGGGGACAAGGCACCAAAGACTTACATAAGTCAAATTTTCAATACATGAATGGAAAGTAAAACTATAAATAAACCTCGTATCTGATAACAAGAATCATAAGGGTAATATAAGTACACAGTGGTACAGTTTTGCTAACACAAAAGTCACTTCTGGCATGCAAAACAGTACATCATTTAGGATGGGAATAATCTCAAACACAGCGAAGTACTATAGCAATATGTATATTCTGAAGAAAAATGAGATGTGCGTATTTCTGCATAAAATCCAGTACACGAAAGTCCATGACTGACTATAGGAACCAAACAACATCACATGACTAAGAAAAACAAACACACAGGGTGGTAAGTCACTATTCTTGGACTTCCAGTAGGACACCAGTGAGGTCCAGCCTTCAGAGGCAAACTCTGAAAAACAACCACCAGCTAGAGAACTGCTACATCAAATTGTCAGTTTAGGTGAAAAAGGGAGAAAGTTGGCTTGAAAAGTTCAATTAGAAACAGACCTTTCTAGATAATTATTAAATAGCTGTCTAGCAGCTAAGATTGATTTGGAGCAGCATCCTGCTGATTCACACAACTGAGTAACAAGCAGACACTGGAAGCTTTCCTGTTTGTTGATGCATCCTTCACAACAAAAAAATCCCCGCACGGTGATGTGATACATCATCCTCTGCCATGCTCCTCACCATGCTAACATGGCATTAATCCACAGCAAAGCAAAACAAAGCTGAAACAGAGGGAACAGTATTAAAGCAAGGAAAATCAGCTCCACACATTGTTGTGAGCTCTCGGTCAAACACCAATTGCCTGACACAGTTAAGGATTCTTCAAGGAAATGGCAACTCGCCACAGCAGAAGCATATGGTGGATGTGGGCTGGGAGAAGGAGCTATCTATCTTAAACACCCCCCCATCCATTTTTCCTCCTTCCTTTCCTAGTTTTCCTCCACCCTGAAGAAACTACTGCCACAAAGAGATCATTTAACCAGTTCTCTGGCTGCAGGTACGCTGACTGGCGAAGCAAGTCCTCAAAGCTCCATGGCAACCGGCTTTGCCTTGCTACGATGCCAGATAATTGGCAGGCGCTATACATTTAAAAAGTTCAGAGGCAACATGTTATTACTAGAAGACAAAAATCCCATGTAAATGTGGGGGATATATTTAAAACAGTCACAATACTACCTGGAACCTACAAAGTAAAATAATGTAAAAGCCTGGCTGGATTGATTTTCTCTCGTACCTGAAAAGGCTGGAAATTTTAGAAAACCATGGTAACAATCTCATAGCAGCAGTCTTTTAGAAAGCAAGTATCTCCAAATCCCAGTGAAAAGCCCAAAGAGGGCAATGCTAGAATTACTCAGTGAGTGGAGGGGTGACAGCACATTACCTGTCACCCCTCTTCTCAACCCAGGCTTCTTCTCCATAACATACGCTGCCAAACTTGCTCCACAAAACCTAACTTTAAGTTGCCATATCCTCAGTGTTTCACCGACACCCACGGACAGGAAAAAGTAAAACAAAAAAATAATCCACAAAACAAAAGCAGCAGGACCACACTGGATAGGCACTATAGGGAGAGGTAAAAGCATTTCTCCTAACTTGCACTTCAGTTATTGCTTTGAAATATGCTCAAAGATACTAATAAAACAGACAACAAGCTGCAATATGGAAATAGGGAATTGACAAAAATCTTTGTGCAGTGACAAAGACAAATCCAAAGACATTTTCATCCTGGTCAGAATCTTCAAATAAATGACTGTTTTGCAAAACTCAGCACTATAGTATACAGCTCATACAACGTCCCATGGGAAATTGAATGGGTATGGAACATATCTGAGAAGACATAAACATCAAGTATGTACCATATGCAGTAAGCATAACAAAACAGATATGAAATAATAAAATAGGACCTGCCTCAGATTATACATCCTCATTAGTTAAAGCAAAGCCTCACTATAGGTATCAGTTATTGATAAAGCTCAGGAAAAACAAGAGAAGAAGTCCAAGAACACACTGGCATTTAGGAGAAAAAAATCCAATTAATTGCTTCTTTCATTCATGTATGAAACCTTATTTTGTACTAATTCCTTCTTGAGAGCTGATGACATACCATGACAAAATCTACCTGGATAAAAATTCTTATCTGAAAATAAAAACAAAAATAAAAATAAAAAGGCAAGCATCAAACAAAGACTTGACCTGTGAGTCACACTGCATTTTGCTTTGTCTCAAATGTATCAACTGGAAGTACAGAAAAATGTAGACAAAGTCTGTAGTAGCAATACAGATTTGCTTCCGAATAGAAAACATTTCTATGCAAACGACTGCAAACTGAACAGGAGGATGCAGAAAACAGATGTTACACAAAAAACATGACTGCAAAGTACTTATCACAAACAACTCCCACCCACTGGCCAGTCAGCGTGTACTATAACATGCTAGGGAGACTTGGCAAATAATTTCACAGTTAAATCATGAATATTGATGCTCACAAGCAGAGATGTTTGGATTATTTGTTGTGATCAATATTCTTTTTGAATTTAGATCTTTTTCTTAGCTTGCAAACAAAGCTTGATTTTTTTAAAGACATTTTTCTTACCTGCTGAATAAATGTCAGCAGCAGAGATGGTTGTGAACCAATCAAGGTGTTTGCTTGATTCCACATACTGCACTTAATTATTTTGCTCTTTGTGTAACTGACAGTTTTAAAGGGGGTGGGGGGGAGGGGGAAGAGTCAAAACCAAAAGCATCTACAGTGACAACATCACTCACACAAAGAATATCATTTGCTTATGAAAATGACTATTCATGTAAAGGACTGCATTAATGCAGACAAAAATCCATTTGCATGAATGCTTGCAAACAGAGAACAACAGAGGTACATGAACATGAATCAAACAGCTGTTCAGAATTCAAATTAATGTTTGCAATACATGTTTTGCTGTATTTGGCAGCTGTAATCACAAGTACCAGTTGCCAGAGGTAGGCTCCGATAGTTTCACAACTACAATCTGTAAAAATTAAAAACACATAGCAAGCTAATTCCACTTAAGAGACTGCTCTGTATAGGCACAGGGAATACCATTAGTATAATCTTACTCACAAATTTGTGCTTACAGCAGTGGTCAAGCTACACAGACATAAACTAGGAAAAGTCTTTCTCTGCTTCTTTGCTTCAGTCTAGCTAAATCCATAGCACTAAGTAAATCCTGCAAGCTAAGGCTGCACAATTCAACCTGGGGAATCTGGTCTGGCATTGCAGCCAAATCCTGCCAAGTCTGCGCTTTGCAGGGTTTCTATACCATCACTTCACAGCACTCCTGATTTCACACTTGAGTACTAATCCACTAATCTTCTAGACTGCCTACACATTGTTGTACACTCTAACACACGCCAACTAGCTCCACTGGCAATGAATTTAGAATGCAGAAAGGATGTTGGCATATGCTCACCTCCTGCCTCTACACACAGTACAGATGCAATGGTGGTAGATCCGGCTCCCTTAGTCCTCCAGAAGCATTTCATAAGGTCCTACATGCACCAAGCATGTAAACATCCCCCTCTCCATCATTCAAATATAAAACTCCCACACATGGCAGCAGTGAAATGGCCTTCTGATGCCCGAGTTCAACTCTTAGCTACATCAACTGATGTTAACAGTTAAATGAAATGCTCAGCCAACAGAAATTCAGCCAACAGAAGAAAATTCTAGGCTAGTTCTCCTAAGTCTTCTCTCAGCACGCTCCCCAGAGAGCAAAATGAGATGAGCGAGAGGCAATGATAATTCAACCAGGCATCCAGAGGCTTAGCATTCTGGTCTCCAATGACAAAGGCATAACCTGGTAGAAGGGGATTCAGAGGCATTCAGCGAGACGACTTTCCTGACAAGATGACATTTGCCCCCACAAGCTTGTGTTTCATTTATAACAATTTTCTAAGCTTGCTGCAGCAAGAACTGCTTCTACAAGAGTGAAAGACGCATAAATGACACTGAGTTCTAGAGGCTAACAGGAGACTCAGGAGAAAGTCATGCTGAAGCTAGGTCACAAACTCAGGTTCATAATGCCTAACCTCTGTCTAAGCCACCTAGAACACTTGTAGCTGGGCCTGTCATGAAGTCCTTTCCAAAGTCTTCAGGTAACACTGCTGAAGACCTGGTATTGGCCACTTCTCTCCTAGGTTTTAAGCTTTGATGATGAAATTTCATCACTTAAAATCTCTTCACTCAAAATCTCTGTGGAAGATTTTCTCTTGCTACTGTTTGAAGAAAAAAAAAAAAAATGCAGTGCAATCCATTTGGCCTCCACTACAGAAGTATCTGTATCCCAGGAGAAATTTTTGAGTTTGTATGTGGGCTCCCAGAAAAGACTTGCTACTTTTTAGACTGCATTGCAGGACTGCTTCCAGCAGAGCTCTGACCAGGAGATGTTACAACTCTTCATAAAATTGAAATGTGAAAACAGAAAAACACTGCCACCAGTCCTACAGATACACAGCCTTTTAGCGAAGAGTGAGCATGCAGGTGATGGGAAGAACCGCTCCATCTGCTATATGGGAGACAGCATACTAACAACACATCCTTATTGCACCTCTTTGCAAAAGGACAGATAACATTTGGCTTGCTTAGCCCCTCCCCAGCAACTCGAGTGAGGTTCTGAGACTGGCAGTAGTGTTTTCAGCATGTTTTTGGCACAGCGGCTTTGCATTTATGCTGCTCCCAGCTACGAGAATGGCAGTAGGGTCCAGCTCTGTAGTGGAGATTGGAAATGCCATCAACTTAGAGTGAGCTGGAAATAAGTGTTCTTTAACATAAATTTTGCCCCTATTAGTCAAGCTAGTAGTATTAACTGGCACACTGCAACCTGTCTTCGTACTATTTCAGTACTGATCTTCCACACTGTTCTTTCATGAACATCAATCTCGTGCACTGCCTGCAGACGAACTGCACAACGTGGTAGGATATCTTGTATATCTCGGTATGCTCCTGCCAAAGTACAGCACAGTCAAGACTGGTATATGCCAAAGGAGCCTTCACACCTCTACAGCCCTGACACGTGCCACTTAGCCCCCTGTTGCATGCTATTTAACACACAGCCTGGCTGCTCATTCACCATTGCCACCAAAGCCAGCAGAGAGAGCATGAATTCAACAGCTCTCCCCTTCTGCCCCATGATCTCTGCATCTTGACACAGGGTTAGCTGTTCTCTCCTCTGAAATCTGTACTGTTTAACAGAGTTTCAAAAAAACCAAACCAAACAAACAAAAAAACCCGAACACCCCCAAACCCAGAACATCTGAACTGCAAGAAGTGCAATATGAACTTGTGACACAAAAATGTACTGAAACATACTTACAAAAGTAACTCTGAACTAGGTTTTCCTCTTTTATCTGAAAAGACAGGAGCAAACTCTTCCAGCTTAACGGTTTATGTATGGAGGGGTGTGTGTGAGGGGGGATAGGGGAGTGTATATACAAATTTTAGATAATGAAGGACCAAATTCTTCATACCTTGCTCTTGCCATAATTATTGACAATAATGGTACTACTTATATGTGACAAGATTAAAAATGTCTAATTTTAGGAGACTGGAGTTTAGAAAAGAAGACAAATGGATAGTTTGGGGGGTTTTTTGGAGAGTGACAAATGTGGTAAGATAGTCTGTCTTCACCTACACAGTCTGATACTAGCTGTATAGCACAGAACTCTCTTTCTTCAGGCATGAACAAATAATGCTGCAAATTGCTGGAAAAACCTAGCCTGGCAGAAACCGCAGCTCATCTGCCTGCAACTTGTTATAAAAAACCAAAACAAAAAGCAATACTTTCTCCGTGTTATGATCACTATCTTCCACAACCTAGACATAATGACAGGCAACAGGCAACAAACTTTTCCATTACTATTTTCAGCAGATGAGAACTTCTGCTTCTATATCCAGAAATCAAAGGATTCACATCAAATTGCCACAACTTGACTACCACTAAAATACACAGATGCTACTTCCAGCAACTTATCACACCTTTACCTCTTCAAACAGTGTTTAGATTTATTTACTTTCTCCATGGAATCTTAAATTACATACCATAGGAAAGGGGTCTTTAAAATTAAAGCAATCCAGGTTTGTTCATCTTAATACAAAACAAATTATTCTCTATAAGAAGGCCTGTGTAAATTTTATTGTCCTCACAGACAAGTTTCTATAACCCGTTTAATAATCTGCCTTATTAATATGTTAATAGTCTCTTACAGAATGAAAGATACCAGATCCTTTCCTCTTACTCATTTCAATTAATCAAAACCAAGTATTCAACTTTTACTTTAAATGACCTTTGGTATTTGTGTTGTCAGCTAAAAATGGATTTTAGTATTAATTTACAGACAATTAATTATTTATATGTGTAACAATATCTTGTAATATTTTAATGTTGCCTTTGAGACACTGCAGAACAGGAAAAATGCTTCATTCAGTAATGGAAAATTAATTGGCAATTTTGATCTATGCTACAACAAATCACATATATACTAACAAAATGAAAGAATAAAAGAGGTGTATTTAGCCCCCCATGCAGCACTGAGGACATGTTTGTCATTTGTTCTGTTCTCTGTGCACAAGCAGGAAGCCATCCAATGCAAATGGAGAGATCAAAGAGACAGAAGTGGTATTTGTCATAGATACTGAATACCAGCTAACAACAAAAGAAGTTGTGATATGTGGAGGGTATAAATAATGAAGAACTGGATAACAAAAAAAGGTAGTGGCTACACTTTCTTAATTGAAAAGAATTAATTCTTTAAAGGATGAAATTTCTTAGTAATGCTAACTAATGTAATGCTATTTCTTGCTTACAAGAAGTTCTTTAGTAATTTAGGTTTTGGCTTTTGTTTAAGGTAATTTAATATTTGACTTAGAATGGTTTGTGTGATATTTAAATCACCTACACATACAACTGCTAAGGAAGCGTTCACTAAAGATTCTGCAATAAATAAAAGAAAAATACCTTCTTTTATTTACAAATTGTTAACTTACAAAGGCAGGGCTTAAGCATAGTCTTCCTACCATTGACTTCACTGGGAATAAGCCTGTATCCTCAAATATTTCACAACACATACCCACACCACCACCATGAATTTTTTTTTTCAACTTTCTACCTGCTTTCAAACTCTTCGGCTGTCCTACCTCCCACTCTCAGTAGGGTCTGCAACCAAGGCTAATGAGCTTATCTCATTTCCACCGAGCTGGTGAGTGCTGGCAGCCCCTGATAGGGAATACTGGACGGAAAATGCAAATCTATAGTTCACGTAGAATACCTGAATCATTAGGGAACTTTAAAACTAGTGACAACACAGTAGTTTTATTCACTATCTTTCATGCTGTCATTATTAAGCGGTAGATATTTTTAGCCACCAAAAGCCAAATCCATCTGCAGCAGCAGCGTTTCCAAGGAGACAGAATAATTTAATGTGGAACTAGATCTCTGTTTTCATCAACTCCTCTCTGTTACTGGAGCTGCTTTGAGTCAGATTTCTCATTTGAGGGGGAAAAGAAAAGTGATTGGAATGCATAGATTTGAGATTGTAATTTAACAGTTGTGCTTATGCTTTCAGATAGATATCCATCCCCTACAAATAACAAATGTTACGATGCAACTCATCTATTTTTCAGTCAGTATTATTTACCAGTCTTCACATTCCAGTATTAAAAAAAAAAGGTACAGTTTGTCAATCTTTTAGAATAATTTCGTGAATCACTGACATTTGCTGTAAGTTATTAATTTTTTTTTGATTGTTTGTTTAGCAAACATATCAGGCTCCATTCTCCGAAGAAACAGCTAGGAGAAAAGGACACCACTCCAGATGCTTGCAGCTGGTAAGGTGTATAAATAAGTGGACAGAGGACAAAGCTTCTTCCAGTCCTCTTTAGTACTCAGTAAGAGTTTTATTGACCTTGTCCAGGTTTTTTTTTTTTAATAACATCAATTTTTAATAATTTCAGGTCTACTCTAAGGGCATTCACTGTCAGTGAATACAATAAAAATGGATACACACATTTACTGATTTTAATCTCTGAAATGTATTAAAACTAAATTCCAGTGTTTTAGCTTTATAAATATATTTTATGACTATATATTCTCAAACCAAGCAGAAAGCTTCTGATCTTTTCCTTTATTTCAGTGCTATATAAATGGACTGTGACAATAATCCCATTATTATATTTTCAATGCAGTATAAAGATGAACTAATTAAAAATGATTTGTTCACAAAATAACATGCCCAGTTTTTCTATCAATGGATTAATTTAGAATACAGCATTAAAAGAGACATGGACAAATATCACGAGAATTAACAACTGCTTTATATTATTTTAAAAAGGAACCTCTTCCATAAAATGTATATACTGATAATTGCTTATAGATTAGATATTTCTTACTAATATACTATAATTAACTTCAAGAAATTCCTGAAAAAAGGTCACATTAGAAATACATAGCAGTTACTTAATTATCTTAAAGGAGCTACTGCAGATACTCAAGAGATTAAATACACCAAATATATAGTTATCTAAAACAAATTACTTCCCACCATAGTGCTATTTCCATCACTAATGTGAAGTAATGCAAATGTCTGACTGCTTTAAAAAAAAAAAAAACAACCCACACCTATACATTGGCAACAATTTATAATCACAATTCATTTATTTCAATGAAGATTTCTGCTTCTAACCAGCAAAATGGGGTCCTGTAGTATAATAATTATTTGCTACATGTAAAACGTAGAAATAAGTCAATAGAGAGCTGATGCGTTGAAATCCTTGCTCCAGTGAGGCCAATATCAAAATCTCCAATTCTTTCAGTGGGGCCAGGACTTCTGCCTGTAGTCCTGTATCCTCAAATAACGTGGCTTGATAAACAAATCTATTTTCTGTACCAAGCAAGTTATTTGCTACTTGCCATCCCCAGCGTCTGTGAACTAACAGCTGCTGATAAGACGTAAACTCAGCAGAGCAGGTTCCATACAAGCTATTTCAACAGTTTATTAAAACTGGTATGTAACTGCTGCAGGTACTACAAGATTTATCTGTCTCGTACACATGATTTAATTATATGCATCACGTTTTTTCTTTATGACAAAGATAATTTTATGACTGAATTATAAACCACATTCATTCTAAACCTAAAAATAATGCAAAAATCCACAAAAACCTTTTAAGAGTTGCTCTGAGGAGCCATTGTTACTGTACGTTCAACACTAAATAAAACACATCCAGTTTTAGAAGCAGTTCATTTGTAAGTCCTTTTCTTATCCAAACTCAAAGAAAACATTTGTAGATCTTCCAGCACTACTTTCCTGCTGGTAGCATGCACTGTATTTTCAACAGCGAGTATTTCCATCACACAAAAGACCTCTCTTCTACAGCTTACTGAACAACTTCAGCATCAATGAGATGCAATGCCTATACTGTCACATGAGAAACTTGTCAAGATAGCATCAGGCATGCCTATGATTTCACTGTCTATGGATCTCACATAGGTTGAAACCTCCTAGGCAGGAGAAATAATAACCTGAAAAGCTGCTTCAAAGTCATTAATGAAGAACAAACAATAAGATGCTTGCACATGCATTTTTTACACCCAAGAAATGTTGTGGCAAGGATCAAGAATAGCTATTCAGAATAGGAATTTTTTTCCCCCTTACCTGTAAATCGGATTTCTGTGTTTCAGCTCTGTCAGTGCAGACTGGAAGGTTTACTCCCCCTTTTTCCATCCATCAGACAGCAGTCATCCAATAACTGAAGTCATCCTGGTATCCTCGGGAACATGCTCTCTCCCTTATTTCCCACTCCCCACCCCCATCTGCATGCTAGCAAAATGGGAAAACAGCAAGAAGAAAACAAAACAAAAAAGCACATCCAAAAGCCCGCTTTAATGAGCTACTTAGTAATCAGCAAGGGCGCTCTGTACTGGAAGGTAATGACAAAATCTAAAGACAAGAAAAAAAATAACTCTTTCTATTAATAACCTTCAGCTCCACTAGTGAATAGCAATTCTCCCTTTCAGCTCCTTTTTGTAAGGAAAAAACAAGCAAACAGCTGTAAGAACATAGTTATTGCCTGTATACTTTCTTTGAGACTGACTGAGCTATCCAGATCTTCAGTGAAGAGTGCTGCTGTGTATTTAAGAAGTTTTGTTATTATCAAAGTAACAGTGGTGCTTTTATAGAAAGCAAGAATCTGAAATCTCAATACAATTTAGAATAATTCAGAGATGAATGCCAGTAATTTCCTACTAAATACATTTTCTTTCTGTTTGAAGAAGTATTTATAAAATACCTGAAAGAGAATAATTACTAGATACTTTTTCTTGAAGTTGTACCTATATAAAGCTCTACCTGTATAATCGGTGCACGTGCATTTATTTTACTGCATTTATAATACAGTAGCCAAAATCCAATGTGCTGCGTGAACTTTGTCCGCACAAAACTTTCTACCCAAATAAGACTTCAAATGCAAAAAATGACTGCATGAACAATTTTCAATTTATGTGCCTCAAATATCCTATTAAGTCTATTTGTAGCCTCTTAAATCTAGTCGAAAAAATTTTTTTCCAAGATCAGGGAATTTTTATTTTCTATATATCCATATAAATCAGGTATCAGCTCAGCTAAAGACAACAGCATTAGATTTATTTTATGACAGTTTAAAATTAAAATCAAAATCAAGAATGAGACTTCAGTCTTAACTAAGGTAACGTTTACTGCCACATCAAAGCGTTTGTACTCCAGGATTTCCCCTTGAAAGGAAAAATGTTATGCAGCAGAAGCTGACAAATACCTTTGTGTTTACAAATTTCAATCTTCAGCTATGACTTTCCAATAAAATTAACTGTGAATTCCCTTAAATAAGAGCATCTATCCTCTTCACTGAACTATTGATCTTTAACCACAGCAAGACTATAGCAATTAGCATACTTTCACTATAAAGTAGTAGCTGGTTTAGCTTCTGAAAAAATTAGCTGTCAGTCTCATCATAACGAACTGCCAGTGGATCCTGTGCATAACATTCAGATTCTGTCTTAACAAGTAAAGTGGGTGTCTTTTTACCCAAATTACCTCAGTTTAACATAAAACCCCTTCCTAGATGCCTAGGAAAATGGAAATCCGTTCCCGCAAGCATTAAAAAACTAAAATAACTATTAGGTTTCAAATCCAGGCAATCAATACAATTTTATTTAGTGGGAAGGAACTGTGGGGAACACCGAGGAAAATCTAAATGGACATTTTGCCCTTGTAAGCAACTGGCTGGAAGACATCTTCAACTTTGTTTTCTTTTTTATCTGCAGAAAGAAATTTGGAGTTGAGCATCAAGGCTTCATCCCTCAACCAGCCTGACTGCCGAGGGAGATGCATGGACACACAGAATTGTAGTCTCATAACTGGATTTCATAAAAATCTTTTCAAGGCAGATGCAAGGTGCAACACTGTTCCAGCCCTGAAGCACTATTAGAATAACTAATCACAGAGAAATGGGCAGTACAAACAAGTAAATCAGAGTGCCTTGCAAAGTCTACTATGATAAAAGGAGGTTATTAGCAACAAAAAACCCAACGCCTCTAAAATAGTCCCAGAATGAAGCAACTGTAATACAGTCAGTGTTTCTAAAATAAAACACAAATAGCCTTGCTACAAGAAACGATCACCACTAAGTAGGCTGATGTTGCCCCCGCGCTTGACAAGCGCTGCACACACAAGCCTCCCCAGCAGAGCGGTGGCTGTGCAGCCTCTGTAACCTACACTTGCCAGTTTCTTCAGCATTCTACACAACATTCAGACAGCCCTCGTGAAATTTGCCCCGCTTTCCACATCAAAAATTAAGTAAAGCCATTTACTTGATAAATGCATTTTAAATAGATGAAATTCACTGCTGCCAGTACGTCAGGGCGCCGAGGACGTTCCCCTGTGCGGGCTGGGGGGGGGGTCGGCTGCCCGGGCACAAGGCCAACTTCCAGACAGCGCAGCTGGTGGCCTTGAAAGAGCGAGGGAGCCGCAGCCCCGCGGTGGGCCTGCCCACCCTGCGCCAGGACGCTGCTGGCAAATTCAGCCTCTTGCCCTGGGCCCCTGCCCACGCTACGCTACCGCTCTGCCACAGCCCTGCCCGGACCTGGCCGGGCACCCCCTTGACCCAGGCCGTGCGGCTGAGCACAGGCCTGCCCGCCTGCCTGCCTGCCGCAGGGGCACCTCAGGCCTGCCTCGCCGCTACGGACCGGACCACCGGGCTCCTGGCTCAGCCTGGCGGCCGTGCCCAGGCCGGCCCCGCTCGGTGCTGTTGGGCCGCCCTCGGTTTCTGGCTCACCTGCCCGTTCCAAGCCGCCTGCTGCCCCGGCCGCTCCCCAGCACGGTGCCTGAACCCAACCGTTCCTTTCCAGAGCCAGCACCTGCAAAGTCTTAACAATGCTTTCTGGCTCCGAAGTGCTATTATTGGACTAATTACTCACATACACACAGAGATGGAGAAAGGGAAATTGGGTCCTTTTCGAATCCAGGTTTGTACCTAGTCCCTGCTGTGACTCAAGTGATTAGTGGGTGTGCTTATATTCGTTTGGCTATTTCAGCTTTTTTTTTTTTTTTAAACTTCTCTATCCTTAATACTCCTTACAACATACATTTTAATTTTTTACTCCAGAGCTATGACATTGAACAAAAGGAAGGCTTCGTCAGGAAGCAGATTCCTGCAATGACTTTCTTCACTTCTCCTTTTCCTGATTACGTCTGTTGCTACTAAAACATTTGCTTCCATTTTCTCTGACTCTACAAAGAATGAAGCTTCTTTTGGCAATCCCTGTATGGAAGGATAATATGCTACAGGATCACCTCCTTCCTGAAAAAAGCTTCAGAGAAAAAATTTAGAAAGTATATATAAATTACTTCTCAGTAATCCACTCTGCCTTACCATATAATGGTACTGACCAAGTAAATTAGAAGCATGTAAGTAAGTTGAAATCAGAAACCGCAAGGCTGCCAGTGTCCTTTGACTAAATCTATATAGCTATGCCATCAGGGCTGAAGGCAGCTCCTGACTTGGTTTGGTTCATTACAAACCATTCACGGATCCCGGTTCAGGTTGCACTTGCAACTCACAGTTCTTCGTAACATCCAGGCTTATCAGCCAAGATTTTTACTTCCCGCTCCAGAGCTAGTGAGAAGCTACGGTGGACACAAAGTTGAACGGTGCTGCACAGACCCATGGGAGACAAGCAAAATGACACTCATATAGTACAAGTTATTTATGATGATGATTAAACCATACACACTTCCACACTCAGGGATGTTAGAAAAAACAAATAAAACCCATGTTTATCTTAACACTTCAGACAACCCTGATTGCAAAGATGAACTGACACGGCTTAGTAAATAATTAGAACCTCAAACAAATCTCTTGTATTTCATAACATACGCTGCTAAAACTAAACATGATCCTTCCCATGGTATCTGCTTTCAGCCTCTTCCTTTAGCAGAGCTAATTGTTCCACTCCCCTCCCTTGGTAGGCTCTATCAGTAGTCCAGTTATCCTTCTCTGTAGGCCTTATGCTTTTTTTACTTTTTTTTTTTTAAATAAAAAAATATTTGCAGCTGTTCTATTTTATCAGATTATTTTCCTCTCTCTCTCCTTTATTCTATCCCACATCTGGTCCATACTTGCTTCTTTAGTGCACATACCAGTTTCCTTCCTATAACCATGAAGGATTTACTTAAAGACAGAGGAGTTAAAATTCTTTAAAGCTAAATCAATACTAAAACCTGTTTGCAACAGTGTTTGTTATCAAAGAGGATCCTTGATTTGTTAAGTTCTGCATCCAGTTTTCTGTTAGTGGCCTTTATTTCACATTGGAGGGGGGGTATATAGTGAGATGGGGATGAGAGCTCATCAGTAACTGTAGTTCCCCATGGTTCACATGTACATTCACTTGAAGACTAGACCACTTTTTCTTTCTGCAGTCTAGTATAGGATGTGCTGATTTCCCACCTGCTCTCACGTTTAGGAGACTGGGTAGCACCTTCTGCACCATTTTAGTTTCTTCCGAAATGCAAATCTTTGCAAGTACGAGAGAAGGAAAGGGAAACGATGGCCAGGGGCAAAAGGTACTTGCAGATTTATGTATCTCAAAGAACTCCGATTACTGGTAAGTAACATCTCTCTTGATCTCCACTCGATAATCCACACAGGCATTCATACGGTGTGTGACTGCCAGCAGCTATCCTCAGGTTATGCAACTTTGTGACAGTTGATCACATAGTCCTTCATTAGAAACCAATTACTGTAGATCTCTTCTGTCAAGCCCAAGATCAGCTCTAAGTCTGCCTAATTAAGACATAGGTGGAGCTTGATATTTAGAGAAAGCTACAGGCAGACATTTGAGACTGTTAGCAGTTTGTTCAGCAGGTTACTGACCACAGGATCAGACATTTGCCAAAGAAAAATAGTGGCTACTGTCCGGCTCAGGAGCAAAAGAGCTATCACCTCACCTATTAATGCTGGAAGAGGTCAGATCTCCTACACCATAATCACTCTCCTGAAATATTGTTACTAGGACGTCAGAACAAATTTCTCACATAGTCTAGAAATAAGGATCTTATTCACCATTCTGCTAGCAAGATCCAAGGAAGGTATGTCACATTCCACACATTAGATCGACTAGATCTCCTGAATGGAGAGAGACATTGTAACACCTTGTTTCTCAGCATCCTACATCCTACAGGTCTGTGGAAAAATCCTGGAAGAGGGATGGACCAAGCTTGTAAGGCAGCAAAAAAACTATATGGATTTCACAGCCACTGCCAATTCCATGCGGCAACCCAGCATCCAGTGTCATTAAGAAATGTGCCAGCATGGTCCCTGAGCAGAGTAAACACTGACAGAGAAAAAAGAAGAAAGTGATAAATGACCTATGTATGCCTTACTGGTGTGCACCCAGGGCTGCTGCCTGGAAAAATCCTGCGTGGTCAAAAGAACTGGAACCCACTGATGTTTGATTATGAAATCCAGGCCAAGGTTTCCTTAATTTGAAGCTGCTGCCATTGCAAGGAAATTACTTATGATTTATAACTGAAAACAAATGGAGAATTGAGGTTTCTTTCTCACAAATGGTGGACAGATGCCATCATCTACTAGCCACAGAAATCTCTGAAGGCATGTAGGATTCCAGTAGTCCGAGGTTTAAACAGTGAGAAGCTATCAAATAGGACGTGTGTGATACAGTTTCCATGAGTCTCTGAACAAACCAGAACTCCACAGTCAGAAATAGTAACGTATTAAAATGCAGAAGCCATACAACAAGCTATACTGGCTTCAATGCCCTACTGACTGCATTTAATGAAGCCTGAAGGGATGACTGCTCTGGTTGGAGAAGAAGCTGGATAATTATGGGCGATGCACAGTGAAAACACATCACCCTATAGTTTGAAAATCAAAACTGCTTCAGGAATGAAGAATAGGATTACTTTACCAGAGCGTTCATACATTTTTACTCTTTAATAGAACCCAGAAGACTCTGCTGTCTCTGAAGCAGCTGTGCCGAACAGCATTTGTTCCAGTTTAAAACAGTAACAAACCAAGCCTGTTTTATATGGCACACCAGGATGCCAGAAAGTGACCATACTGGTCAGTGGATCTGATGCTTGAATACATGTTACTTTAGGAGGAATTATCTACCAAGGAGCTATAAAAACCATTCGAAGATGGGGGGGGGGGGGGGAAACGACACAAAAAAAACCAACAACAACAAACCCACAAGAAAAACCACACACAAAAACTACACTGCTTGTTGTGCAGCTGAAGGCCAGAAGCAGAGTGTGTTAGTTCCTTCCTTAGTTTTAAGAGAAACAGTACTGCAGCATCTCTGTTATAACAGGTAAGTTTTTCTTTACTCCTTGATAAACAAAACCAAGCAAAACAAAAACAAATTCTCCTTTCCTCTTAAAAAAAAAAAAATAGCTTGTGTAAAAACCACCAGAAACCTCCATGAAAATAGTGCCATGTGGGAACAAATCTCAGGGCAAAACTGAGAAACGTATTCAAGGCAGACTAATTTTCACCTCTTAGAAATGCAAGTTACATAAATTTCAACTTCCTCAGACTCCCACCCACTTACCAACATCCATTTATATTCCTTCAATCAACTCAAGAGTACAGTCATCTGCCTTCAGTGAGTAGAATATATGACACCAAAGAGAGAAAAGGTAAGCAAAGAACTTCTGCACAAGAGTATCCATAGACTTCCATTAATTCATCTGTGGCTATCTTATAAAGCAGCTTTCTAGCATGGAAATTATTTCCAACTCTAATTATTTACATACCAACAACTAACTCAGGTAAGTTCTTCCCAAAAATCAGGAATCATCTTCTCATAAATAAGTAACAGTACACAAGCCTAAAACATCAGACTTTAAAAGCAAGTTTCTTTTGAACCATAATCTAGACTTCATGACTGAAAGGCAAAATTAAGCAAACCTGAACAAGGTTACTAACCCAGTTTTTATTAGCTGTAAAAAAATTTCTTGGTTTTCAGCCATATCTGCTCCAGTGAGGAGCATAATGCTGGCACAGCATGGCTAAGAAAAAAGATGAGGTACTACCCCTTTTGGAAGGAACACAGACACAGACTGACAGCTAGGTCAGGGAGGAATACCACTTCTCATTGCTATGACAGGCACCATATGAGATCTTACTTAGTCACCACAGCTGAGTACCTGAAAGATTAATAAGGGTTCTTTTTCTTTCTGCTTATTTTGCAGGTTAGACCAGTTTCTTCTTTTATTTATATTCCTTCTTCCCCTACCTAATGCACCGACTTGATAAAACCTTTAAGTTGATTTTGAGTCAAGCCAGTTCTGACCTAGCTGGCAATTACGTGTAACAATGCCTGAAAAAAATATGCTTCCCCGTGTCCCAGGTTGCCTGGAGATTTTAATTCTTTATTAATAATTACTTTAATAAATACCAAAGACCACACATGGAAAGTATAAGATCTATTTCCCCTCCCTCTCTCTTAGGGTCATGAATAAGGGATTTTATTGATGAAGGAACTACAACATCAGACTTTAATACCTATATTTCTGTCATGGGATCAAAGTTCCTATTCAAACGCAAGCATGGTTTACATGGAATGCTCATGGTAATTGATTCCCACAGATGTTGTTACTGAACATACATTTAGAGAAAATGCCTGAAATTTGATTTGAGAGATATGTGCATGTGTGTGTATTCAAACGTTCCTGGAAGTTTATTAATAACAAACAGATATCATAAATATTTTTCTTTCTTTGACAGTCTTTAGTAGTTCTTTCAGAAGTCTTCATTGCAGAGAGTACTACAACATAATAAGAAGTCCAAAAACATAAAAGTGTGAAGCCAAATATTCTAAGCCTAAGCAGCTATACTGCAGTTAGTTACAAGCATCTAATTCAGACAGGAAAGGTGGAAAAACATTAAGAACAGGAATAATACCACAGTACATTTCCTCCAAACGTTTGATGCTGACCTCAAGTTAGCATTGTGGGCATGTCTCATTTTTTCAAAGAACAAAATTAAAACTCAACTTAATTTGTATTTGATAAATTTTGCCCTGTGTGCTACCATCCTGATTTTAACCATATGCACAGTGTCCCAGCCTCTTAATTTACTTCTTCCCTACAACTTTCTGCTCTCTCCACCCAGCCCAGCTTCATGCATGACTCTACAGCTACCCTGTCCTCAGCCTCACATACTGGTCGCGTTCACTTAAAAGCAGCGTTATACTCAGGCACAGCGAATACTGGGAGATTGCCCACAATCAGTCCACATACATCACCAGAGAGATCACGAGGCTACAGAAATATCTGAAAGTCAACCTTCTTCTGTCTCATATTTTGGATTTTCTGCACATCCGTATGCCAACTAGTGATCAAAGAGAAGGGACCAAATGGTGAATCTGGTCCTCAAGTACATTATACAAGCATAAAACATATTTTTTCATAAACTCACTTCTGGTTAAAAAAAACATAACATTACTTTGTATTTCTACCAATATCAGTACTACATTTTTAAATACACTTGTGCAAAATTAATTCCAGCAGTCTTTGAAGGAGCTCCTCCTTTACCCCATGCATACTTTTAAGAAAGGCCCAGCACCATTGCTGTTGATCATAACCACTGTTTTTCCCAGTGCTGCCAATGCACAGCTCACCAAAACAGACAGGGAAAGAGCATCCGAGGAAGTCATGTCCAGTCCGTAAGGACATGTAACTAACCAGTACTTACCAGCCTTTCAATACTACTGCTTTATAGGAGCCATTCTTTCACTGGTTCCATTTGTGTTTTTTCTAGTATGTATTTTTTTAAAAAAACATAATTGGCTCTTTAAGGTAAAATTCACCATTGCACATGCAACATTAAAGATCTTTAATCTTAACAGATGACCAGTACAGCATTAAATTAAGCTACTGAAAAGTAAACAAATATAAAGCTTGTAAGCAGCAGAGCTATTAAAAAAAAAAAAAAAAAAAAAAGAGGGGGAAAAAACCCTAAAGAAATTATATGAAAGATCAGTTGCCTTTTCAGAAATTCAGCGGGTGCCTGATTTGTCATGCTCCTTGCAACAAGAAAGGTCATTATTATTACCTTTTTGCTCTGTCATAGCTAAGGTGGAGTTCAAAATGTCAACGCATAGTTTTGCTGATAAATTAGAATGTACTTGTTCCCCAAGTGACGTGAACTTCAGCTGCACCAAAGACAACAGTGTTCTGCAAACAATCCACCTGTGTCTTCACATATAGATTTGCAAAGTTCTAGAAGAGAAGACTCACTTGGGAGGGAACAGGAGTCTAGCCCCTATTTCCAAAACAATCTTGTGAATAAGAAAGCCCAGATACCCCTCCGCACAACTGAATGACCCAATATTAGGTTAGGGTGTTATGCCCCTTTTCATCCAGTATCACCCAAAAGAAAAGATAGACCCCTGCTTAGCACTATCTTCCCCAAATTATTTTATAGCTTGTCAATTATGGTACATTTCTGGATGATGCAGGTGTGGATTTGAACACTTTCAGGCTGAGGAAAGAACAGTAACCAAGTCTCTCACTTTCTTAGGAAGCGCTCTCAACTACAATAAACAAGTACATGTCTATTATTGATGAAAGAGAAAATCGTATTACGTTAAGAGTCCACCCATAGAAGAGGGATCAGTGCTTTGGATTGTCAGAGCACACAGCTGCCTGTATTCTAAAGCAGCTCAGAAATTCAGACATCCTACTGTGCTAGCATGTCCATTTCAGCAAGGTGGAAACCCCAGTGAAATGCAGGATGACTGAATTTCTCTTTGCATATTTTGCACAGACACAAGCTCTATTTTCTACGCTAAAGACACAGCATGTGTTACTTCAAAAATTGCAGCTGCAGAGAACCAAACTGATTTCCTGAGTTGCAAATGCCCTTTTAATCACCTTCAGTGCAGCAGTAGGCCTGCAAGAAAATGCTTAGCAGAATCATGAACTTCAAAGGAACCATAGCAACACAATGTCACGGTTGGCAATGAAAAGCAGGACAGTAGAAACCAAGCATCAGGAATTATTTTAAACAAATTTATCAAGACATGTCAAACAAGGGAAGATAAAAATTTTGTCACTGGGCAGAGAGATCTCTTTTCAGACATATCAACTTCTGAAGAGAGGTCCTAGAAGAATCCCAAAGTTGTCACTAAAAACAAAAATCAGCATTTCTTATACATAAATTGTTAAGCCTTAATTAGGAACAATTTTTAAGACAATGGCAGAATCTGCTCTCTTTTGCATCTTTGTGAATAGATAATAATTCTGGTGAAGTTAATGAGCAATTGAAGCTGGAGAATGAACACTGAATGAAGCTCATTCAACGTTCAGAGACACAAAGTCAGAGTCACGTGCAATGAGAAGTCACTAAAGCTCTCCTAGATTGAGAACTTGTTATATGTGCTTATATTCAGTCTGTCTGTGTAAGGGAGAGGTGTATGTCAGACAATGGTCTATTTTAATCTCTACAGTCTTTCTACCGTATCTCTTATGGACCTTTTTATACGAGCTCGATCAGAATTTCTCTTAAAATCTGGACAGCCAAGGTGGCTGTGTCCCATGATAAGGGATGCAGTGCTTAAATGTCATTGCATGATGTAACCGGAGGGACACCGGGGTGGAAGAAATATGCCTTTGTCTGATGATCAGATAGTTTCTATCTGACAGTTAAGTGGTATGAATAAACAAAGATGGCACCGAAGATGGTCCTCTCATGCATCTACAACAATAGGGAAAATACTGAAGGTCAGCCATTGAACAATCACATCAGTATTTCTGCTACATACTGAATATGTAGCAATATAGTGTTAAGCATGAGTGAAAAAATGTGTATGTGTCACCAAACTAACTTCTCTTACCTATTAGCACAAGTAGTAACACTGCCCTTAGGGTACCTGCGAATAGTGCTAAAAGAGGCCTCACCTCTAAATAGACTAGATATAAAAGGGTAACATGGAAATGATTTTACCATTCACCATTAAGCACTATGTATTAAAATATATTAGGAAAAGTTCAGTACGAACTGGAAGATGTAGGAGAACCATTTCAAATATTTGAATTTATCAAGATAATTACTATTTTTGCTATTTTAACCTACTAATGTACAGTTCTCACTGAATACTTTCACATACAAGACAGGAAAAAAAAACATTTTGCGACAATTTAAAATTCTAAATGAATGCTGATCACTCCATACAGATTGAAAAGATACATTCCCTCATCATCCATCACTAAAACTTGGGTGAACATTATGAATGTAAATCTGCTTAAAAAGAAAAAAACCCCTAATATTGAGATGCAAGTAATACAAGATATTCTAATAAACATTATATTTCCTTCTAGTGACACCATATGGCAAGTGGACAAGAAGATTTTCTTAGCTATATTCATAGGGTTTTCCTCCACTTCGGCTGACATTTATAGACTTGATCTTTTACATCCCTTAAGGAAAACAATAGTTTTGCAAATAATTAAATGAATGTGTTTGTGTTACAAATAATGTATCACTATGAAAACTGTAATTTTTCCTCATCTTAATAGGAATTCTAGTCACATCCAGGATCAACAGCAGTATCAGGTAGAGTGTTTGATCAGTAATATAGCAGATATTGACAAGAAAGCCAGAAAATGATCAACACAGGGACTACTCTAAGTCACCTTTATTATGCACAAAACATGTTGGGTTTTTTTAAATCAGCATTTTTATCAGACTGCTCCTAAAAACAAGACTGAATTAATTACTTTTAATCATTCGTTATTCTTTAAAATTTAACACATACTACATTCTGGAGACAAAAGTAGGAATTTTCTTTACGATCCCTATTCATAAGGGAGGTACCACAACAATCAAAGAACTTCTCAGCGAGTTCAGTGCGGTGTGATCATGCACTGACACCTAGTGAGCGCTTGCAGTTAAGAAATCCTGTTGCTTATCTTCTCATTGCCCATGCAGGGCAAATGGTACCAATATATTCGTGCTGACAAGATGTTTCACGTATGGCCTACGTTTCCCTTCTTCTAATTAGAGAAGCATTAGGATGTGCAGTATTTCTTGTACACAAGCATGAGAACACACATATAGCACGCAGTATCTGACCTGCTCGGAAAACGTGTATGTCCCTGTAAATGAGTCACTACCTCGTTTTATTTTTCACCCGTAACGACAGCCTAGCGACTAGTGCACAGTATGTCAATGAGACCAACCAGACAAACAAGTTCTCAGAGACGAGATGTGTTTTGCAAACCTCCGTCTCCACTCGGGGAGTCAGCTGGCTCCACACACAGCACAATTGTTCTGTTGCCATTATGTAGCAGATGGTGATGGAGATGATCTGAAAAGCCCTTAAACGTGAACGGCACATGCTGAGGAACAGCAGAGACTGCATCCAGAGGATTTATAGCCGAGAACAATCTGGGGTCAGCGATTATGTCATCGCATTGTCACTTCTCCTAATGCGTCTCAGCAGAGATGCAGAAGCTAGCTGTTTGACCTATTCATCCAGCTTCACGTAGAATCACCAGCCCCACGTCCTCTCCATATACAATGGAAAATATCTGACATCGCAACTCACAACTCTTCTTATTCTTTAATTGCATTTAAGGGATCCCTTCTCCTAAACTTTGCACATTTCTCAAGCATAATGCCCAAGCTAGCAACTATCTTTTGTCTTGCATTCTCACGGAGCACTGGACAAATTATTCAGTGAAAAACTGCAGAAACTGTAATACTGTCTAGTATTACAAGCAAAGCCAGAAAAACAAGTATCAAAATAAACCTTCAAGCTCTTACAAATGGGTTGAGGTTGTGTTGGGAGGCAGGGGAGGAGGTGGCATGCAATACACTGCCAGATGCTATCAGTCGCCGTAAATCTTTGCAGACCCATGTTCAAAATTTCAGTTTTCATACCTCGATTTTCTTGAAGTCCCAAACATAACGACACTCCAGAATGACATACAGGATTCTGACCGATACACTACTGTAGGCTATAAGCTTTTTTTCCCCCAACATCAGCACTGAACTGACTTGAAAGTTGTTCGTCACAAGAGGGGTGACAGAGGTCTAAACTACCTGCACCTACCGTGTTCAATCCATCTCCCAGAAGGTCACGAAGGGGGGGGGGGAGAATTAGTGATTTCAGAACTTCTAGCTTCACTTGAAAAAACAGATACTGTTGCACATGTCAATGCATCCAGGGTATTCATGCCTGGGTACAGGCGTGAAGCTCGATTTCTCTCTCATGTATATCTAAGTTATTTTGTCACAGCTATGACATAGACAGGTGATAGCACCAGTGAAAAATCTTTTACAAACAGGTATTTGGATGAAGTTATTACCTAAATACTAGGTTGCCCTACCCCTGTACAATACTTCTGCAGTAGAACTGGATGCAGTCTTTGATCTCTGCAATGGAAGCTACTCATCCAATGCGGTGTTTGTTCATTTTCATGATTCCATAATAAGCCTACATGTGTGTGTGGTGATGGTGGCAGGGGGAGACAGAGGTCTCCCAGCCCAAACCACATGAAGACCAGCAGGCCACTGGCAGCAGACTTTACTTTCCAAATTTGTTTTTAGTGCATCTCTAAATTGCCTTTCAGATGTCATGAAGATATCTTTCTTAGCTATAGTATTCAGAGGCTTTTACAAAACAGTAGTTGCCTAGTTTACCTATGCTGTTTGTTTCAGTAACTCATCATTCCCATTTTCTTTTTTAGCAGTTACCAAGAAAAAGAAAAAGAAGCTAATCAGGGTTTGGAGGGAACTCAACAAATCTAAATTGGCTTATTTTTTTGGAACGAGTGCTGAAAAAGAAAAACACCACCACCACAGAAAACCTATCTAATTTAGAAAAAAAATGACCCATGCCCTAAGCATAGTTACTCTATCAAGGCTTCTCCTATAACTATTTGGTTCAGGATACGTCCCATACCACCCATGTATTCATCCGAGAAGATGAGGGATAGACACACACACAAAAACACAAGATTATTGCCACTGTTAACAAATTTTAGTTTGTGAATCAGGTACAGTATTTTGAGATTCTTTAGTTAAAATGTAAAAGTAAATATTTTCTGAATGCATCTTGGAAGCCAGTCCAAGCCAAAGTAAACATCAGCAGAAGCCAATGCAAATCCTGAGCAACTTTAACTCTCACTGCTTTTCTATGCATGTACAATGTTCACAAGTATATATGCATACAAATGTATATGCATATACAACAGCCTCCTGTTTGTCAAGACTCCACCTGGAAGATGACACTTTCTCCATGCTATCACTACAGTAAGCCTTTACAAATTTTCCACCATCTCTTATACTATGTCAAAAATTAGAACAGGGAACTGTATTCTTGTCAAATAGGAATTCACATTCACGTGTACTCTTATGGGCAAAACACAGATTAAGGGGGGGGACAGGGGGACAGCAGGGTACCTGATCAGCTTTCATGGATCAAAACTTCTTCTGTAATAAAGAAAATGTATACCCCCTCAAACCATATACAGTATTCTGCTCTGCAGATCAAAAATCCTCGTTGCCATGGAAACTGCACGAAAAGCCAGTCATGACATAGCAAGGCTATACAGAAACATGTTTGCTGGGAAATTACCAGTAGTCCAGGTTTTCGTATCAAAAATGCTTAGGCATTTTCGACCTGAAAACAAAATGCTTCCTCAAATCTTACTTCCAAACTCTCCTCCCACAAATATTTTGCAAATTTTCACTAAAACCTGCCTTTTTTTTTTTAATATATATAGTTTATACAAAATAAGGTAAATTACTGTTTCGCATGTACTACATACAATGCAAGAATACCAACTTGTACATATGTCTTTTCCAGATGTACTTGGTACAGTGTGCACTAGTGATTTACATTGCTCAGTCCATCTACACATAGGACAATAAACAGATCTTTAAAAAAAAAAAAAGACTAAAGCACTTGATGAGAAGCACACAAAAAAAAAGAATATTGCATAAGACAGACTGTATAAAGCAAGATTTATAATGCAACTGTTTAAAACAATATTTCAAGGTTAGTTATACATGCAATTCGTCCTTTGTATCTGTGTTCTCACCAGGTAACAAAAAGTAATGTTTGATTACTAAAATAGAATATCATGCCTTTTGAGAAAGCTGTTGGCACTTCAAAGCAAAGTGAAAAAATCAGTGTCAAACCTAGACTCATGCAATTCCCACTTGAACACAAACAGTTCCCAGAAGTGTGAATAACAAAACCCAACACACTGATCAAAGGATCCATGTAATAACATGGAATTCATACTATCAAACATACCCTTTTCAGCACCCCATTATAATCTTATAGAGGTGCTAGATTTATTTTCCTGTCAAATATGTATATGATATAAAATGTCTCGAGAACACCACATGAAAAGTACTACCTAGAAATGTTGTTAAAATGATATGACCTCTAGGCCATATGCTGATTTGTAACACAACAATGAAGGTGGGAAGAACCTTGAAGAAAACAGTTTTGCAGAACAGTATCTGCAAAAATTCTTTTGCACATCAAAGCAGTCTCAATATATATTTTAAAATAGATTTTTCTTTTAACATTATAACTGCTTAAGTATTAGATTCTGACAAACTACTTTAAAAAGAAACCTTGCAAACTAAGTACAAGTCTTATCTGCAGATTGGTTCATGGTTCCAGATGGCTCTGCGGAACCGTTAATCAGGAAATACATTCTTTTTTATCGGTTCTTAAAACACTTACTTTTTTATCTGTTCTAACAACACTTGCTTATCAGACAGCACATTATACAGAACATGGTACCACTGAAACCAATTAATTTTGATTAACTCTTCATTTCATCCCCCTCCCTGGAACACAGACCAGGGCAGCTACCTACAAGTTCGCCATGCCCACTCCCCTTTTTGACCTGGCCTGCGTACCCGGGCACAGCACTGCACAGGTCTTGGGAAATGCTTGGACAAATCCTCAAACAACTGAGGATATTCAGAGTAATGGAAGGCTCTTCCAATGGAGCGTGTACTCACCTGGGAAATGTAACAGGCTTTTTTCTTTACCTGTCCAAGCCATACAGTAAACAGGATGATGGTGGTTTGGCAGGAGGGTGATACCTGCATCCTTATTATGGCTTGCAAAAATTGCAAATGTATTTAAATTGGGCTCAAGAAGTCAAGCAATTTACAACAACAAAGCGAAACAGTTAAGCGCACAATACTTTTAAAGGTAAAATTTTGTATTCATAATAGTGTGGCATTATCCATTTGACAAGTTTTTAGGATTAGCAAAAATACAAGTGTCTTTTCCTCAGAGGTGACTGGTGAGGAAAAAGGGCTGTGGAGTAAGAAAGTAACTAATATAATACAACAGAGTATACTACAAATAGCAAAAAACCACATGAAAATATTTAACCTTGTAGATCACTTTATCTGCACAGATCAGTCCTTCACTTAACACTGCATCTATTCGATGAGTCATTATTTCAGTAACACGGATGCTCTGTGTTTCTCAGATTCATACAAATGTTAGGCAGACCTCTTCGCTGCCAGGGACATCCAACTCTCCTTTTCCTCTGGCTCACTGTTTCTCTAAATTAGTCACCATCAACCACTTGTAGTAGATTCCTTAATTTATATTTAGCTTTTTAGAAAAGAAACCACACCACAGTTCAGCCCCATTCATGCCCCTCTCCTTTGAACAAATAGATCGATGTATTACATCAGTGCTGTAACATCTGTCTGTGGTTAAAGCAAGCTGGTACTTCTACTACTGTACTACCAGTGTGACAAATACCAAACCAGGCTGTATTCTGATCTGTAGCATCTCTACAAGGCCATTTGTTTCCAAAGTACAACAATTTACAATAGTGATGTGTGTTCTAACAACACAATTACAACCTCCTGCAGCTGTTTATTGCTTATCCCCCCCCCCCCCCCCCCCAGCCATTGCTATGCAATCACAAAGGCAGGAAATAATTTTAAATTGTCCTTAGAACGACCTGACAGGATCCAAAAATCTAAACAGTAAGGCACAAGACATGCAACAACGATAAATTCACAGTAAGGTAACATTGCATGCTGCAAGCACTTCTCAGTCTATTACACAAGTAAGGGTCCCCACAGAGTGCAGGAGCCAGCCTACATTCACGTGCTTTATATTCCAGAAATCTGAGACTACCTAACTCAAATTACAAGTAGATTTCTCTAGGTTCAACCAAACTTACACCACATGCTGCAGAAAGTTCTGTTTATTTCATGATAAAAGCTAGATAGATCTAAAGAGCTAAGATACGTAAGAACATTTTAAAATAAAGGATGCTTAATCACAAAGATAAACAGAAACAACCTCTGTGAGTTCTCTGGTTTTCCTGCTCTTTATGGCATTCTCTATCTTAAACAAGTGATAGATGAGATTTTTAGTGACTCACCCTCAACTAGGGAGGTATGTTGCTGGGCTAGCCTGAAATATGCTTCATACAATAAACACAAAAATAACATATCAAAACAAAAACCACAGATAAGAACAGGCATACAGAAAGGGCAGACCTTTCCTCATAGTCAATTTTTAAAAGCGGTATTTTAGAGATCACAATTATTATAGCTTGCTTTCCTCTGACAAGACTAAACAGCACAGAAGTTGTCCTGGAGCCACCCTAGGATATGCCACTCCAGCACCTTGGCCCCTGTGTCTTTATTTACTTCATCACTTCCCAGAGTAAAGATATTAACATTTACAAACTTCTTAGAGCTTTATTTTTTTCCCCACATACTATGTAAAAATAATCCATTCTCCAATTTGCACACTGATGAAACAAAGGCAACAGATGTGGATGTGCAATCATTCGTGGTGGACTTTAGCTAACAAACCTTCCCCCAGTAAAGCACATCCTCATTCAGAACACTGCAAAATCAGGTGGGTACAATTCACCAGTACGAGTGAAAGAACAGGGAAAACTGAGCATGTCTTTCATCCTGAAGCAACCTGTTTATTCTTTAGCTCTTTAGTCTGTGCCAGCCGCTGCCCCTGCCCAACACTTTGTCCTTCCTACCTACTTAGGCCAGAAGGTGTTTCAGGCAAAGAGAGAGCTGGTGGTATCGGTTGCTCCAGAGTTTGCCGCGCTAAGCAGATTCAGAATGTGGTTTCTCACACAGGACTAGCACAGTCTTGCAGCGGCACAGGATTTATCCAGAACCACAGAGTACACAGAAACCCCATGAAACGTTTCCCATTTATTCCGCTATCCCAGCGGACAGCTGTGGCTACACCAGCTATCACCAGCCGCCCTCACAGCGCTCCGCCACCACCTGTGCAGCAAGGCGGGCAGGCCTGGATGCCCACCTGCTGGCCAGCCCTCCCGTTCCCCAGTCTGGCTCAGCACGGCAGACCCACTTCCACCCAGGGGCTCTGACCCGCTTGGCGCAGCCGGGAGCAAAGGTGCTGGGGCACCTGCAGTGCCTGGGGACAGCTAAAAACCCAGAGAGCCCTAAAGGGGTGCTGCAGGCCGCCTCGCCTCACCTCTGTATGCCTCAGGTGTCGGAAACACCAGGAAGGGCAGTTTTATAGGCGAGGATCCAGTAAGCGTTTGACTTACAGACAACTGCTCTCTCTGGGCAACTTACAAACCCGTGTACTAGTGGAGTTCGTTCTCTTCCTCACTAAGAAACCGGCAGCTCCCGGGCTAACAAGGGGTTAGCCCGTTAGCTTCGCTCCACAGCCTCCTCTGCGGTTAGAAACACTCAACGCGCTTACGGGTCCTCACCTGAAAAACCGGTATTTCCACTAATCCTGCCCCCGCCTAGGTTAACCGGTCCTACGCTGGCAGCTACGCGTAACACGAGTAACGGGAACGCCTGGCCCGCTGCCCTCCATCGCCAGCGGAGGGCCCTGCAAAGCGGCGCTGCCCGAGCTCTGGCGCTGGGTGACACCGAGCGGCTCCTGAAGGCCAGGCCGCTGCCTCCCCCGGGCCGCCCTCACCTGCCGCCGGGCCGGGGCCGCCGCTCGCCACCTTCCCCGGCCGCCCCCGCCAGCCGTTGGGCCGGGGCCGCCGCGCACCGCCTGCCCGGGCCGCTGGCAGACGTGCCGCGCGGCCCCCGCCTGCCGCCCGCAGCTCGCTGCTTCCCGCAGGAGATCAGCAGCCCTCGGCCTGCCCGCGGCACGCCGCGCCCTCACCGCCCGCCACCGGCCCGCCTGTCCCCGCGCTGCCCTTACCTGTCCCCGGAGGCTGCAGACGCGGGCAGGTCCCGAGGCACCCGGCGGCGGCCGGGCTCGGAGCGGGCGCTCGCTACCTGCCCGCCCGGGAGACGGCCCCCACCCGCCGCTCCATGCCGCGCCGCGCTCGCCGCCCGAGCGGAGGATGGGGCGGCGCTGGCCGAGGCGCACCGCGCGGAGCGGCCGGGGAGCGGCGCTGTGCCGCAAGCCGGCGGGGCCGGGGGCCGCTGCGTGCCGCAAGCCGGCGGGGCCGGGGGCCGCCCCGCCGCTCTCGGCCGCCGGAGCTGCGTGCCGGCAGGCAGCGGCGAAGAGCCAAGCGGCCGCCGCTCGCCTCAGCGGGGGCCCCCCTCTGTGAGCCGGGAGGGGGCCTAGGGGGACCCAGCCTCAGGGAGCGCTCGCTGCGGCTTCATAAAGAGCAGCAAGGGAGAGAGAGGCCAGTAGGGCTGCTGGGCCCCTGGCGCCTGCCGTACCTCAGCCCGGCCGCGATTGCCGCAGAGGGCGGGGGGGGAGCGGGGGCCGTCTGTAACCGAGCGGGTGAACTGCAGGAGGTGCCTGGGCTGAATAAACCTGTGCATCATTGGTTTTCAGTGTGTTAGCAGGTGTTTTTAGGAAATCTACAGATACGTTAAAAAAACGGGGGGCGGGGGAGCGACCCAAGCAAAACCACCTGCTTGTCAGTTTTGAGGTATTTAATTATTTTTTTTAATGGTACTACTCTCCTGTTAAGTATAAATCCTTACAAGAAGCATACTGATTATTTTTTGAATGGTCTAATTCGTACAAATATATGTATCTGCATTTTCTTCAATACCTTTCCCTCCACAAAACCAACCTGCCAGCCATAACGTTGGTCCTTAAATTACAGAATTTCAGATTCTCGCATCTCTTTGTAACTCAGACCCAGCCCTGACAACTGTTTTTCATAAGCAGAGGTAAAAAAATCTCATTGCAACACTGCAGCCTAAGAGCTTGCTCCATCGGTACAGCAATACTCATTTTTGCAGTAAACAATCTCAACAGACCATTGGTAATTGAAAGCTCTTCAGAGAAGACATGAAGAGCACCGTCCTACTGCTCCATTTGGAAGCGTTTCTCCTGGTCTGGGGTCCACACCCAAAGCTAGGACTTACACATGACATACATGATTGGGTATGTCTGGTTTTCCTGATACTCTACAGAGATACAAGTCTGCACATCTATGATGATTATTAGAGTTTGTGCATGTTTTCCTTAGCTTTTAATTTGTTCAGTGTATCCTACCTTCAAGGCATTACTTTACAACAGAGAAAATTTCTTTTTAGAAATAGCACTCAAATGTGATTGCTACCTAAAAATTTGGCTCTAGTGCTTTCAGCATCACAAATGCTATTTTATTCAGAACCAATTTTCACATGTTTTACAGGATCACAGATGACTTTGCAACAATGTAAATGAAATCTCATTTTAATGCATTGAGATGGATAGTCGTATATCATAGTCAAAAGAAAGCCTCATGACAATTTCTTGTCCTTCAATTTTTCAGGAAACTGCTTTGTGTCTCAAAGTGTAGGAAGCCCTGCTAGGGGAAAAAGAAATACTTTGATACCAGGCATTTTTCCAACATACTTCCAAGCATCTCATGAGGGATTCTGTAAAGTGGAGATAGATTAGGTAATTTGCATGACAAGACTGACTCAATGAATGCTTCTGTTTCCCCCCAGATTCACAATTCTTCTCAGTTCCACTGCCACCACTCTCGCAATGCCTGTTCTACACCTACCTTCTGCATTCTGGTATCAGCCCTTCCATGGGCATGTACACATCACTCAATGTGTATGCCAGCTCCCTGACAGTGAAAAGTACTGTCTGTAAATTCACCATAGAAGTTAAAAATGATAGTGTTTTTCACGTTATAATTGCATTCAGCACCCTAAGATTAAAAAAAACCCTACAAATTTGATGCTTTACCAAAACTTCCAGCAAAGTTCCTGCTGACTTCTACCCCTCATGTCTTAAAGCAAAATAATAAATTGTAAATATTTTACAAATTATGTACCAAACAAATTTTTTCTTATAACACAAAGATAATTATTCACTTGAAATGTAAAATATCATTGAAATTATACACACTGGTTTGCAGCCTTGATAGCTAGATAGTTTCTTTAACATCTGTTTTTCTAGTTGTCTCAGAATACCTGACATGAAAAAGGGGTTTAAGCATCATGTACACATAAACATTATCCTAATATAGAATAGTTTTAACTAGGATTAATAACCTGAAGAGTGTAAGTGCAAATCATATTAAAAATCTTTCTGAAAGCATATGGCTTCAATTTTTTACTCCTTGCAAATCTATTATTATAATGACTTTTAATCACTACTCCTTATTGCTAACATTTTATATATTCATATTTTATCTTCATAGCACCTCTTGATAGCCAATAGTTTTTAGTGATGAAAACAAAGACAGAACAATTAAATACAATAAAAAATGAAGTCTTTATTCTTTTGGCTCAACTGTAATGTGGTTTACTGTTCTTTATGGTAATAGCATTTTCCTGCATGCAGTTCACCGACACACAAGTCAATAGTTTTGTAAAAGGAGGAGTCAACATCGAATTTTTGCTTGTGTAAGAAACACAAAATGTCCTGATGTGATCAATTATACAAGTTTGCTATTTAATTCCTGTGGAAAAAAAAAACATTGTGGATCCCATATTATATTTAGAACAGTTCTAGTGCAGCATGAATCAACAAGAATAAGAATAGTCTATGTAAACAAACACTGGTAAAGATTTCATGAATAAAAAGACTACCTTGAAACTTCTGATGCAGGCAGTGCTAGAATTTTAAACAAATCTTCCCCACCACAGTTCAATTACAAGTTATATCTATTTGGAAGCAAGTGCATTTTGGACTCAGTTTGAAACTTATTTCACATTAAAATGTGTGCAAAAATACAGTACTAATAAAAAAGCAGAAACCTAAAGCTACCCCATTCTTTCCTTTGTTTCTTATTTTGTGAAGTTCTTGAATTAAAAAGTGCTATGGATAGAAAGTAACAAAAGTGACAGTGACATCAACCTGAAGATAATTCTCATTTCTTATTTTATGTACAAAACGCTGAAAAATAAAATAAAATGGTATTTTTTACAATATTTATATTTTCTTAGAAAATTCTATCCATGTATTTTTCAACAGATTAAGCAGTTTGCAACATATCCTGTACAGTCTGACTATACACCGTACAGTAGTCACTTAAAATTTTAGAATGCAAAGCAAGAAGCTCTTAAATAGCTGCAAACTATTGCTTGATGTCATGAAAGAATGATGACTGATTGAACAATTTGTTTCACTTAACCACTGAGATATGGCTTCCCATATTAGACTTTTAACAGTGGAAGGAGTAAAATTACAGCAGCAAAGGCAAGATAAACATGCATCAGTGATAGCTTCCAAACTATCTATAATGGTACAGAATACTTCATATTAGCTGTTGAAAGCTTGCAAACTACACTTATTGTGGTACATATTTGATGCAATAAATATTGTGCACGGGTCATTATTTGTTTGCTCAAACATGCACCACGGGATAAAATAACTATTTACATAGACGGTACTTTTTTAATCAACACATACAATGTCAACCTTGCTGAGAGCAGAAGATGGCTAAACGATACTGCAGGGTGAAGCAGAACAACTTCATAATCCTTAAGTTTTGCGAGTTTTTGGTAAATTCAATTTCCCAAGTTCAGGTACGCTGTTTTCTACAGAAGAATACTTAAAAATGGACTCTCTGTCCGTCAGAAATTTTTTTATGCAGAGTTCGTTCAACTACAGTTAAATGACTTATGAAAAAATAAAACATCTGTTCTATTATTGTAGACTCTATGGGACTTTACAGGCACATTAAGAGTTGTCTGGATGAGATACTGGATGGATACTGTTATTAAGCACCTCAAAATATAGAGCCACCCTGAAACATGGAAGTAGTCAGACTCTGCTGCTTTGTGCGACGTCATGTTTTTCCATGCATGAACTACAAGTGCAGCATGCCTTCATGCAAATCACTTCTGTCTGTACATTATAGAGAATCCGAGAGTAGAACACCTGGTTCTCATACCCCCTTCCCCAACATAAAACCCATTTACAAAAATAGTCACATATAATAGTAAACAACCTGTGAATTAAAAAATGATAAGGTCACCAACACTGATTTTTGTAAAAATATGGCAAATGTGGCTGTTGAAATGCAAACAGTGGATACAATTTTTGTACTGCGTGTTTCATGTTAAACACAGAGATTCATAGGTTTGCACCTTTTGTTTTAACTGGTCCCTACAGTCTGATTGGCCATTTTATCTTCTCTTCAGCAGTGTCAGCTGGTAATAAAAACAACAACCTCCTGTCAAGATGTTACCCTGTTTTACAGAGTTGCAGTTTGATGACGAGGGGTCACTGTCTTGTTATAGGCACTGACCTTTTATATATATATATATAATTATATATATATTTATATATGTAAAAACTGTCAGTTTGGCATGTACCTCCTACAGGAGTCCTGTTGACACAAATACATACTTTCTCAGGCTGTAAACAGTTTATCACAAACAGAATTCTGTGTTACTTTTTACTTTCCCTGCTGTCTTTACCTTTATCTTCTTTTTCTGATTTGTCTTTTTCATATTTATCCTTGTCTGGCTTTGTTACACTGTCATAGGATGGTGGGGAGGTTGTGGATGGGGTCATATCTGTTTTTTCTGGAGTAGAGTTCTCATTTAGTTTATCCATAATCATATCTTCTTTCATGGGCAAATCATCCTCATCTTTACCTTTATCCTGATTAAATATACATGAAACTTTTTTGACTTTTTGCCTTAAAAGGTGACGTCTGAAAGCACGCTGAATAATGACAGCAGATACTTCCTCCTGTTTTCTTTTTAATGTGGTTGTAATGGGTTCATAGGAGACTTTTGAAGGATTGGCTGCCATAAACCGATCTTCCATCTGTATTCTGAGGGCGTCCATCTCTCCACTTTCCCCCAAAACACGCTTTGTGAAAGCAAACAAGATGTCAAGGCAGTGAATTCTGTCGCCGCTTACCATGGGCAGATCCATTGCAATAAGCTGGACTTTGTTTGGTTTTGCTATAAGAAGAGGAGGATCTAACGAAGCTGCAAAATCTGATAGCTTACTGAACTCTATGAATTGTGTTGCATCGGGATCGAACTTCTCCCAGACTTCATAGAACATCTCAAAGTCATCCTCACTCAAGGGTTCAGCACTTTCTTCAGTAGCAACACTGAAGTTCTCCAAAATCACAGCAATGTACATGTTCACCACTACCAGAAATGATATGATAATGTAGCTGACAAAGAAGAAAATCCCAACGGAAGGGTTGCCACAGTCGCCTTTCACAGAGCTCCCCGGATGGTCTTTATGGGGGTCACAGTCAGGCTCCCCACTGTTAAGAATTGGGGCTAGCAAACCATCCCAGCCAGCAGATGTGGTAATTTGGAATAGGCAGATCATGCTGTTGCCAAACGTTTCAAAGTTGAACATGTCATCAATCCCAACTTCCCTCTTAACATAGGCAAAGTTGGACATGCCAAATATCGCATAGATAAACATGACCAGGAACAGCAGCAGACCAATGTTGAACAAAGCAGGGAGAGACATCATCAAAGCAAAAAGCAGAGTGCGGATTCCCTTAGCGCCTTTAATGAGACGCAGGATTCGACCGATTCTGGCAAGTCGGATGACTCTGAATAGTGTGGGGGACACAAAATATTTCTCAATCATCTCAGCTAAGAACATACCTAGAGAAAAAAAGGTTAAATTAGTAAAGAATATTATTACATTTAAAAACCACTCCTAAAGATTTATCCTACAAACATTGTAGAACTTAAGAAGAATAGGTGTTTGAACAAATTTTAGGAATTAGCCATTCAGGTTTTTTTTACAAAACCTTTACAGGTTGGTATGCTTTGGAAACCCATAAATCCCAATAGAAATTCTGAAGTCATTTGCAGGATAATGAAAAACTGCGTCAATGACATTTCTAAGTATTAATTGTATGACTACATATGCAAACAGACACACAACTACACAACATCAATCTTTTTTAGGACAAACTGATAACTGGTGTATGTAGACTAGCAAATGCTGAGACCAGAGAAAGAGCTTTCTGTTTAACTGTAACAAACTAATCTCAGTTAATCTGAAGAAAGATCCTATTTATAGTAGTATTAAAATGCCATGTAATCAAGTTACGGTATTCCAAGAAAATATCTATGTTTGAAGAGAACTGCCATTTCTTAATCACACATGAAATAACGTGACCACAAGTTTAGTACTAATGACACAGCAATTCCAAGCATAAACAATCTGATAATAAAAAGGCTTCTTAGAACTCACTGAAGAGTAGAGGAATTGAGCATTATATTATGTGCCTCAAAGCAGAAAAATAACTACATCCTGTTTCCATACAAAAATGGCAAAACCAATTTGCATATTAAGGAGTTCTGAGAAGTTAAAATGACAATTTTTACTCAAGTTCTTTCAGGTTTTCTGCTCTAGATAAAGCTAAGAGTAGTATTTGTTACTACATCTGCTTCACCTCTGCTTCTCTGGTTGCTTAATCTAGCTCAGGCATAAAACCTCTCAGGATCAAACAAAACTCTGAAGTAAGCTGAAGGTTTTAACCTGCTGTCTGGGGTGCTTGCATGCTAGCCTAACAACAGTCCCACACAGATTTTGCTCTTGTATTTTGGATTGCTGGACTCTTTTCCTGCAACTGCCACTGTTAGTTTATATCAAAATTGCCTTTCATGTATGGGTTTGTTTCTATGCTGAGGAATTTCCACTGAATTCAGAATAAAGATCTAATTTCAACTAATAGAAAAGTTAAAGTGTATGAAACCTATTACTAAAAAATTTCTTACCATACTGTTATTTTATGGAAATATGAAATCAGAAGAAAGAAAAATTGTGGTCAGACTTTCTAGTGACAATGTTGAACCAAAATATAAATAGACTTTACATGCCAAAAGTGTTTCAGTTTCCACAGAATTAGCCATTTCATAAAAGTGAATTGTTCTTACCTACTATGGAGAGAATGACAACCACAAAATCAAAAATATTCCAGCCTATAGTAAAGTAGTAATGGCGAAGTGAAATCAATTTCAGGACACATTCTCCAGTGAAAAGTACAATAAACACCAGGTTAATCCAATATAAAATGTTTTCCATGTCTTCACTCTGATCATCTGTTTCTACCATCATTGTGACCATGTTAAGGCAGATGAGTATCATGATACTGATATCAAACGCTTGTTTTGTTACAAAATCAAAGACCATGCCTTGGAATTTGTTCTGGGGGGGGGAGGAAAAATAAGATTCATTACAATATGCATTGGGTAAAGATTATTTTTTGAAATTGCTACAAGTTATTCAAATCTAGTATGAAGGCGATTTCATGTCTTCCATGAAGTCCTCCATTTGTATGAATTTTCCAGTTTGTACATGTAAACACAAATTAAATAGAAATGCAACTGCTGTGTTGATAAGCATTAAAGGGATGATTTCAAAATATGCATTGTGCATTTTTTTAAAGTTGCAAAGGAGACTTTGCCATCCCGAACCAGTTCACTGTAACCTTTTGTGACACAGGCTATGAACTGAATGCTTAGCTTGGCAAAATTTGAAAAAAAATAAGCGGGGGTGTGTGTAGGGAGCGGCCAGGGTGTGAGCAGGCTGAGAGTTAGTAGCACTTCATTTGCCAGAAAACTTATAAAGTTTTCAAGCCATGAGTTCAGTGCTCTTCATGCCACAAAATAACCTTGAAAACAGTATCTTCCATTTTTCAGCTATAGAGAATTTACTGATGGCTGGATTGGCCACTGAGCAGGTTCCACAATCTAAAGTAGAACTGCAGAGCTGGAATCACTCTCTGCCCCAGCTAACCCCTGCTCGGTAGTACTAGGGTAGCCCTGCTCAGGAGAGCAAACCATTGTATGGATTGTGCAACAGGAATGTGAAGGGCAAAAGGACTTTTTCAGGCAATGATATGGTAACTTGCCCCTATACAGCAGTTTCAGTCTTCCTCAATGATTTGAAAAAGCCTGTGCCCTAAGGCTTTCACATATTTTGACAAATACTCTGCCACATTTAATTGTTCTAGTCAAACCAGTGTTTTGAAAAAATGCCACATAAAATGTCATTGCCATCAACAGAGAGAAAATGAGGGGGAAAAATGAAAGGAAAGAGTCCTCCATATTCAGACTACAAAAGAAAAAAAATGGATTTCGGATGAATAAGGCTTTTTATATCCCTTGATTTTTTAGCTTACAACTTAATTCAGCCTAAGGCACAATTGAAGCAATCCAATATTTAAATAAATGTAAAAATAACAGAAAATATTTTTATTCTTACTGCTGGTCGAGGTATAGGCTTTTGTGGTTTCTTTGAACCCAGTTTTTTCATTGCATTGTAGTATTTCTTCTGTTCTTCTGTCATAAAAATGTCTTGACCTCCAAAGTAAACCAAAGAGACAAAAACTGGTTACAATCACATATCTTCGTTGATTACTTATAAACAAAGATACTGAATAGTAATAATCACTCTTGTTCACATTCTCATCTGTGGGAAAAGTTAGGAAAGACATAAAAATCCCCTTTTATCATGATTATTAGTACTCTGGTAACAGAGAAATTGCTTTACATATTCCACTTCTAATGTTTAGAATTTTTTTGTTTGAGAGGCTCTTGAACTTGCATTGTTTGTGGTAGACCTCTGCTTTTCATTGGGGAGAGGGGAGGTGCAGAGGAAGGAGAGGTGCTTTTTCTTTGTTCTACTAAATTCCATCAGTTATTACAGAGATGCAAACTAATAAAATATTCCAATCCTCTTCTCTTGTTTTTCCACTAGAGTAAATTTTGGCAAAATTTAAAACTGACTTCTGTGATACCAAAGGAGAATTAGAAGGTATCTAGACAGCCATATTTCACAACCTTTTCTTCTCCTTCCACTGGGGCAGGACTTGAAGCAGGAGATCCTAGAACTACTAAGTGGAATGAGTAAAGAAAAAAAAGCCAATTTCTCTCCATTTCAACCCATTTCAGAACATGGATCCAACAGCACTTCCACCACTCCAATAACACTTTGTGTAGCCAGATACTTTAGTTAAGTTCTGCAGCTGAAACACTGATACCTTTTGAGGCAGTGTTGACAAAATACGAAGACTAAAGAGAGCACAAATAAAGATAATACAATGTTTATTATTAGAGTTCAGAAATCTACACTGCTGAACTCTGAGACATGAAGGTAATGTAGCTAAGTTTTTATAACTACATTTAGCTATTTCAATGGTTAGCCATTTTATGAGTCTATTATAGACTCCAGCCCCAAATCCACATCTTTACAAAGATGACATTGGGTATTTCAGTAACCATGGACAGACATACGTTGTCACTTGACCACCAAACCCTCATCAAGCCAAATCACAAGCTTTTATAATTTAATGTATTTAATATGCAGAGCATATTATTATATAATATAATAATATTGTACATATTAATTTATCGTTGTGCTGGTTTTGGCTGGGATAGAGTTGATTTTCTTCACAGTAGCTAGTATGGGGCTATGTTTTGGATTTGTGGTGGAGACAGCGTTGATAATACAGGGATGTTTTAGTTACTGCTGAGCAGTGCTTACACACAGTCAAAGCCTTTTCTGCTTCTCTCCCCACCCCACCAGCGAGCAGGCTGGGGGTGCACAAGAAGCTGGGGGGGGACACGGCTGGGACAGCTGACCCCAACTGACCAAAGGGATACCCCACACCATATGACGCCATGCTCAGCATATAAAGCTGGGGAAGAAGGAGGAAGGGGGGGGACACGTTTGGAGTGATGGCGTTTGTCTTCCCAAGTTACTGTTACACGTGACGGAGCCCTGCTTTCCTGGAGATGGCTGAACACCTGCCTGCCCATGGGAAGGAGTGAAGGAATTCCTTGTTTTGCTTTGCTTGTGTGCACGGCTTTTGCTTTCCCCATTAAACTGTCTTTATCTCAATCCACGCATTTTCTCACTGTTACTCTTCTGATTCTCTCCCCCATCCCACCGGGGAGGAGTGAGCGAGTGGCTGTGTGGGGCTTAGCTGCTGACTGGGGCTAAACCACGACAATCATAAAATGAAAAAATAATATTTTGTGAATAAAGTTATTGTGTGTGGACCGAAAATAAGCATTTTTTTAGCTTTCTTTTCAGAATAATCATGAAGTACTTATCTTCTTTTTCTGCTGGTTGAAATTGTCTATGATGACACCAATGAAAAGGTTCAAGGTAAAGAATGATCCAAAGATGATAAAGATGACAAAGTAAAGATACATATACAGGTTATCTTCATACTTAGGCTGATCCAAAACCTGCAAAGAAGGCATAGAAACTGAGCCTTAGTTTAACTGTGAGCACAGAATCAAATATCTGCTGGATAGAATTTAGGGCTCTGTCACTCTGATCTTTGCTTCTTATGGTCAAGTTCCCACATATCCATCCCACTGATCTTCAATCTGTGAAGTTACATTCTTGACAAAGAACATTCCTATCAAACTTGATATTTCATTTAAAAAAATGTAACTGGCCTATATAAGCATAGAATAAATACTGAAGACATAATTGGTTTAAACCAGTATAGTATCTGTCTGAGTCTATAGACAACCAGAAACACCAGCTCATAAAGCTGCAAACTTTTCTGTATATCTCGTGGGAGGCCCCTGATGTGGGGTTGTGGAGCTTTCACTGCTATAGGCACTTAGGAAACTGCCTTGGATTATGGAAAAGAGGCATCCAAGCCATGTTTAGAGTAAGCTTATTTGCTTGGTACAGCTATGCGTATTTACTACTACAACAGGCCTCCCGCTGTGAGTGTAACTTACCAAGAAAGCTGGAGCTTTACCAGTATAGTTTATTCAGTTGTCTACTTAGAACTAGAGGACAACTTGCACCAAGGGAGCAAGGGAAAGGCAAAAGGGTAAGAAAATGCAAAGGCTGAGTTAAGAATAGGAACTGTGCCCTGAACAAAGGGGTCAGGCAGCTTGCAGAGCACAATGAAAGTCTCAACTTTAAAAAAAATCAGTGTTACAAAAAAATCATCTGTAAGTTGTGTATTGGTGCCTGCTTCCAAATGTAAATAATGCCTTAATGCACATAATGAGAGGAGGAAAAGGCGTTTCATGTCAATAGTTAAGTCTGCAGTGGAACTGAGGAATTTGATCTAACTGCACCATGGAATCCTTTAGGACTGCTCCTCTGCTTTCTTCATCTCCTGTATTTTTCCTATGGTTTCCACTTTCTTTAACTACAAAACTATAACAACTCCTTGTTCTCTCCTTTTTACTGTTATTTCTGAAAGATGTTAAAATTACATTCTTAAATCTTGGAGCTCATACAGTCAAAACAAATGGAGTCTAGGGACTATACTTACATTACGGGAATCCACAGCTGCGTACATGATATCCATCCATCCTTTAAATGTAGCCTATAAACAGAACACTGGTGTTTACCTCATGCTTTTCCTGGAAAATGGCTTGTCAGAAGCATTGTTTAAGAGCTGAAGACTAAGTGTCTTTAGAACTCATCACAAACACCAGCACAGTGCAATGTTAATAGGTGACTCTTGCTTTCTATTGTGTGTTTTATTCATATATGAGAATTGCAAGCAAATTCTAATATCTGACTACAGCGGACACAGCACTATTAAGAACATTTATCAATTATGAGTAATATCTGATATAAAAGTTATTTTCTGTGGATGAGCAAAGTAGGTGTACTTGATATAGATCCAATGCAGCTAAGGTGAATTACATTTGAATTATGTATTTTTTCTCATAGTCAGCATAGCCTCTATGCTTTGTATTATTTCTGTAGAGTCATGGATTTATCCCACACTTTATAATTCCAAACCAAGAAGTGAGAGACAAGATTTCTAAATGAAAGAAACAATGAAAAAGTACTTTTTACTGTTACAAGTAAACAATAGAGATATAGAAAGAGAAATAGAAATTAAGGAGTGGTGACTTACCACTTGAAGCAGAGAAAGATAACCAAGGCCTACATTATCAAAGTTAACCTTCACATTCTTCCATCGGGCAGTTTCATTGTTTTTTATGAGCTCCTCACATTGACTATAGTTGTTGATTTGGCTGATATCAAATCTCTCATCAGTTGTAGTGTTAACACAGTAGTAAAATTTTCCAGCAAATAGATTTACTCCCATGATACTGAAGATCAGCCAGAATATAAGGCAAACAAGAAGCACATTCATAATGGATGGAATCGCTCCTAAGAGGGCATTCACAACCACCTAGAGTACAAATGAAACCAAAGAGAGACAGTGTATGAACACAGGCACCAGTATCTTACAAATGCTTCATCAGCCTTTCTGAAATGTAATACTCTATTTTAATTTTAATATGTGTTACACTTTGTTAATTGTTGAGAGTAACAAGTAGGAAAAGCAGTATAGAGGAAAGATAAAATGTCAACATAATTAGCAGGAAAAACATACAAACAGTAGCAAATGGTAGCTTTAAAGAATGGAAAAAAGAAGAACAAACAGGTAAAATGAACTAAAAAAAAACAACAGAAAAAATCAGCATTTATTAATTCTTTTTGGAATATTTACTTAATTTATGTCTGCAAAACCCTATCCATAATATTTCTAATGACTGATTGCATCAAACACAACAAACTTTTTTCTATTACATGTTTACTGGATAAACAGTACAAATCAATATTACTAGGCAAATTTTTAATTGAAAGTAATTTTAAGACTTCTTTTAAATATAAGAAAACTCAGGGATGTATGCATGTTTGTTTGAATGGTTATATATAAAACCAGAAAAGCAGACACATTCAAACCAGGAAACCAGCTGAGTATCTGAACACAAAGAAGCTAATAGTGTTCAGGCAAGCAGCAGATAAGACTTGAAGAAGAGAGAGACTTGATTTAATTCCCAAATGAATTTTGGGGAAAATCACGCTTCAGGAAAGAAAAAGGTGAAAATGAGTTCATGTATGATGATGAACAATGATTAAAAACATGCCAGAATAAAACTAAAATAGTAAAGAAAATAAAATTAGGGAGAAAGTAGGTCCATTATGAGTGAGAATGATTTATTTAATGATTAAATTGATGAACTACTAAATTAGTTAACTCCTATTTTAAATCTGTTTGTAAATAAGTCTAACAATATAGAATTTAATAGCTATGAAGCACCGCTGCCAATTTTGCCAAAACAACTGAATCCGATCCTTAGAACCTAATGAAGATTTTGTTTTAAAAATGCAGGACATTAGGTATTACATAGATGAGATTATTTATAATTCATTTAGTTTATATGATGTAGCTACTACAACAGATCCTCTAGCACACTATGCTATTTGTTTCTATTTGAAATACGAATATGTAGCTTAAGCCTGTAAAATATTTTGGGATTACATTTACATCTACAATTAATAGGTTCCATAGAATCAATTACTTGTAAAATTAGTCATCTAGGTAGATCACCTTTCATTCCTCGCCATTTTACAGAATAGAAAATAAAACCTTTGAATGTTAGAGTAGATGATGAACCACCACCATGTATACCATATAGTAGACTTGGGCTGAAGGAAACAAGAAATACTTGTTTTACTTTCAGGGCTCCATTCCTGCCAAAACAGTACCTCTTTGGGGTGATACATACTTTGGACAATATTCAAGATCCTATAGGACTTCAATGAAATTGTTATTACGTTAAATTTAGGAGCTGGACCAAATGAGGTTCCTTTCAGTGTAAATTATTCTATGAGTCTATAAAAGCACAGAATGGTGGATGAAGTCCAAAGCTTCCATGCTTTTTTTTGCCACATATTTTAAATCACGTTGTAGCAAGTGTTTATTTCTAATGGGGAAATTAAAAAAAAAAAAATCAAAATAGGTTCTTACTCATACTAAAAATCTCCTTAGCAATACCTATTGTAAATCAATAAGAAAAATAATATAGCATTTTATCACTCATCAGCCAGGCAGAGAGGATTCCCTGCCTAAGGGATAAATCTCTTGTGACTATTTGAACAGTGCTGTCTTATGTTGACCGACCTATACTCTCTGCTTTGTCAATGACATGACTGTGGAAGGCCGTGAGGAGTAGTTTGACCTAAACAAATGAATAGTTTAATAATAATGCTGGATTAGTTTATATTGGAAATCCATGAACTCACTGATTTTAATGGGAAGTTTGACTGGAATAATAAATGGCGACATCATTTTTTCCCAACTTGGGAATATTTTCCAAATATATATTAGTTATCATTTTTATATTGTTTTTATTTAAAGTTATCTCAATTCTCCTACTTAAAAATATAAGTAGATTTCTTAAATGTAGTAATATCATCCATCAGGAATCATTATTGAGATATAAAGGGATAGTTAATGAAGTGAAAATATTTGTCCTCGAGCTTTCAGTCTCATTACACCCGAGAATTCTGTTCCTCTTTCTGCTACAGCTGCAGGTCCAGTCATGTTCTTCTTTATTTAATTGCTGGATTTCTACAGCTGACCTACTTTCTCTGTTTTCAGTCTGAGTCCTGAAGCTATAGCAGGGACCAGCTTGTAATATGAATCATCTGAAGACACTCAAAACATGCTGTTGAGCATCACTGAAAACACTGATCCAGACACCTCCTAGCTTCCATTGGTAGTAGGGGTGTGAGAAAAGAGGGCAAGGCCTGACAGCAAGTGAAAGTAGGAAAAACATTAGAAAGACATTAAAAGCGTTTACTGGTTAAAAAAAAGGTAGTATGTGCCTAGCATCATATAGCAGTGAGTGATACCGCTTGGGACAGAGCATAGACAGATTAATTATACTCCCACAGGCTACTTTCATGAAGTCTCAAGGGCAAATTAAAGTGTATTTCCCCTAGCAATAGTAGGGAAGTAGGGAAGATGCAGGGGAAACCTCACGTTTTCTATAGAGACAATGTTTTCTATGAATTCTTAGTTTGGGCAGGCACAAGTCCTGATCCTAGAGAATAGTACAGTGAGTGGATTAAAAATTTTAGATGTGTACAATGGAATTGCTTGCTTGTATATAGGAAGTATAATGCTCACCGGAAGTAATTTTAAGTGCCTATGCAAATACATGCACCATACTATATTGTCATATTTTCAGTTCATAGATGTTAAACACCAATGAAATTACTGTGTTATGAACAGACATCTTGAATTTCCATGTATCAGACCTTAAAATCGTCTCATACTAATTTCTTCACCAACTTGAGCTACTGTATCTTTAAAGACATTAAGCCTGAAATTAATTACTTTAAGTAAGGCAAAATTCATTATATCCATAGGAAAATTTCAATGGTTAATTGCCTAACTGATAAAAATAGAGGTCGCATTTCTAGTGTGAAGTTATCTAACTTCATCCACTACTTTGTATTATAGCTTTTGCTAAAGTCATATATCTCCTCCTTATCTGGGTATTTTACAAAGAGATACAGTTAGCAGATCAGGATCAAATCAGTAGGTAAAGTTTACACCAACATGGAAGTTATGGGATTGACAATTACCCATAAACCTTCATGACAAAGTGATTGTTTTTTCATTGCCACATTAAATTGCCACTTAAGCAATTTACTGTGCATATAAAATTTGTAATATTTTGTATTTTTTTTGCTCATAATTCTCATAAAAAAACAACACTTAACATGTTTTTTAGCAAGATACTATTGAGGATTTAGATAGGCCTTATATCTGATATAAATATCCCAAATTTTCAAATTTGCTTCAGCAAAGTTCCAGAAATCTGTTGGAGGCAAGGAAGTGGTATTTTCTATTTGAATTTATAACCTTTCATCAAAGCCTGTTTCCTTTTTGGTTGAAGTCTTTTCCTTTCTACACACATAGAGCATCACATTTTCTTCAGAAGCTCACCAATTTGTAGTTGACTTATAAATTTGCTAATCAGCTTATAACCTGGGGTGCCAAAGATCAATGGTTGCAGTAGGGAGCTCACATAAGGATCCCTTATAATTACAGCAATAGGGTTTCAGCTCAGGTGCATCTGCTGATTAGATCTATGGCAGTATGTCCAAGGCAGACAGATGGACCCTGAACATGTAAGTCGGACATCTTCTTGTGGCTGGAGCTAGAAAGATCTACCATCTCCAGCTGTTGACTACTGCCCCTAAGAGAAACATTTCTAGAGCTTTCATGCCATAGCAGAATACATAAGGTCTTTGTCCAACCCAGTGCACTAAAGCAGTGATCTAAACTAATCCACCTGACTTTGCACTGGAATAGACTGAGAGAGCCCAGCTGGGCAGCTGAGGGTCTCAGCTGTGGTAACTGATATGGTGATAACAAACAGCTGGGGACACTAACTTCTCAAATATACCCAACTCTGTCAGCAAAAGTCTTCTGATATGTTTTCAGGCTGCTTAGTGCTCTATAGATTATAATCAACATTTTAAAATCAATATAGAAAGCAGTAAGCAACCAATTTAGGGCAGAAATCATAAAGCCAGCTCCATATTTGATATACTAGAAAAGTTGTCTTAAATAGAATGCAATAGTCCTGATTAGAAAGAGAGAAGATATTTTAACGCAGACAATTTACTTATTAACATAGGAATTAATTACAAAACTTAAATTGTAACAGAAATTCCCAATTAATATTTACAGAATAGTAGGTTGAAAGATATTTGATAGACTATGCATGATATTCTATACTTGTATGAAATACACATGTGAATATATATGTGTGTATATGTGCAAACACTTTTATGAGGAAGTATTGGTTTTTTAAAACTGTTCTGACTATAGCAGGATGTATTTGTATGGGATAAATTCAGTTTTGTAGTAACATTGCATAGATCCATGCAGTTGATAAATCCTTGGGCCCTCCAGGAAAATATGAAATCGGGTGAAAGGCCAAGGAGCCTAAAAAAGAGTAACAATGTGTGCAATAACACATGAATTCATATAAGCAGATGAAGCCTTTTGCTTATATGTTAGTGATAAATGTAAAATATATAGGATGATAGTGTAGCGTTTCTGCATGGATTTGTCATTGATTATTCTGCATGCATTGTTTCTGTGTATGCATGCATTATTTCAGATTCTTTCATTTTGTCTTACCCTCATCCCTTCAAATCGCGACAAGGCTCTTAGAGGTCTCAAAGCTCTTAGTGTCCTAAGGGATTTAATCGCACCAAGTTCTGAGTAGCCCAAGGCATTAGCTGTTAAGCTAACCAAAGAGACCTACACAAAAACAGAAAGGCAATATTGCTCATTCATCTTGTATATCCTTTTGATACATATGGTGGGAATGATGTGTGCCCTGAACTTCTCAAGAACATTCAAGGCTGGACCTCTTTCTCCAGGAATCCCTCTATAACGCAGAAAGATCTTTCAAGTCATACGAAGTAGAATAAAAGTATATTCTAGGTACCTGTTGATGAAATCATGTTGGTAGAATGGTATAAAAATGCCTTCTAAATTCACATAAACCAGTCAACATTTGGTCGTATTTAAAGAAAAATGAAGTTACATGCAAAAAGAAAACTCCCAAAAGTTGGGTGAATTGGAAAGGTCAATTTAAGTCAGGACTTCCCATGATATCTTCAGAACTTGATGAGAATGTAAAAGCTCTCAAAAGCCACATCCAGACCTGGCCTTTGGTCAAATGTAACTTTCTAGTGTCCAGAAAATCTTATTCAACAGCCATAGCTACCAGTGCTATTCAGATTTAACCAGACTAATCAAGACTGATAACCAACTGTTTGTTAGACAATGGTAGAAGCTTCATTGTTAGGCATATCCACACTTCATTACATTCCCTGTGACTCCTTTAACCACTTCATCAATTCTGGCTTGCATAACGCTGGTCTGGTCTGCAGGCAGATGAGTAAATAAACTAGAATAGCTGTAAAATAAATAATACAATTATCTTTCATCAATAATCCTTAGAAATGTATTTAAAATAAACCATTGGGAAGGAGTGGCCCTAGTAAAGAAAAAAAAAAACCAAACCATCTTCTATTTCCCTCCATTTAATGCCCTTCCCTTCCATCCTTCCTGTTCTCTCTTAACTCTTTAATTTCCAAATTAATCTTTTTCTTCGTTATCTCAATCCTCTGACTAAAGATTAAAAACAAATGCTTCAGAGATTAATTCTTTCCATGAAAAAATTGCACCAGGGTAAGGTTGCCATGAAAAAGTAATAATGTTATTTATAAAGTTCACAGAAGTAAATAAACACAGATTATAAAAAATAATTAAATATTTGTTGATAAATACAATAAACATATAGACATATGACAGCGTAAAGTATTGGCCACAGGGTCTCTGTAAAGCTCTACTGGTCATGGTAATTTACACATCTGGTGATTGAGCCAATAAATGTTTTACAAGGGTACAGACTCAACCACAGAATACTAAGCATGCATATAGTCATGTTTTATCACAGGATCTGCAATGCTGGTATGGATTTAAAAGTTGTAGTGTTTTCCAAGCTCTGTATAGTAAAGACTTCATGGTATATCACGTCATTGTAGTTTTAGGGAGATACATAGTGATTTCTGTAGAATTCTGCTACTTTTCAGAATGAGCGAAGAAGTGACTCAAGACACATTCTTACCTTGCACTCCATGGGAATTACATATGTGGAACTGAGAGATGCCCTATTAGCACAGACACATGTAGTCAGGCTATTGGGGATGGAAAGGAAATGAATGTCTGCTATATGGTTAAAGATCTGTAGACATCCGTTTATGCTACCCAGTACTGTGCATACATTGTTGAGCATGTAGACTTGAAATTATAGTGCGCTTCCCACTAGGTCTTCTTCAGACAATGTGTATCTGCTCCTTGGTGGTGCAGCCTTTTGAAAATCATTTGAGAACCCATTCTAAGGGAGCTCATCTACAGTTCTCCAAGTGTCTCTTTAAGGTCACCCATGTGATACAGTGAAAAGTGCAAGAGTACTGAATAGTACAATGGAACTCAGAGTTCCTAGCAGTATTTTCCTTTCATATTACACAGAGTAAGTGACAGGACACTTACAGTAATTGATTAGAATGTTAGAAACCTTTAAAGAAATTGCTTTGAAATATTGAAATTCCATACACAGTAAAAACTGAAGAAGGTGAACAGCATCCTTTCCACACCGTGAAAAAAAATAGTAAAAAGCATCATTTCAATAAAGCATTACAACTTCATAAAACTAGAGAATATCAACAAAACATCTCTAGAGTAAAAAGTATATCTAAATATTTTTTCTTTTCTGAACAGAATTAAAAACCATACCACGACAATAGTTTTAAAATAGAGTTTCCATTGAATAGAACAGAAAGCTTATCCTGAAAACATAATATTCTGATTTTTAGAGCTTGTCATACAGGACATGAAAAAGAATACATACGTCAACAATCAGGAAGTCCAGCCAGCACCACGCATTAGTGAAATAGGTTTGAAATCCATAAGCCACCCATTTTAAAAGCATTTCCAGAATGAAGATATAAGTAAAAACTTTGTCAGCATATTCCAGCATGGTCTTGATAGTTTTACGTTGCTCTATGTATATATCTTCAAATGCCTGTGAAAAAGATTTTTGAAGATATAATTAAATGACTTGCAGTGTGGTATATAGTAGCCAAAAAAGAATTTGAATTGGAAAGATATATGTGATGATAAGGCATATATCCTTCCCTCAAGTACAACTTTTGCTTTCACTCCATACTGTAGTCTTTTCATAAAGCTGGGTCCAAAGACAATATTCAGCTTTCAGCTGAGCTGAACAGTGATCTATGAAACTTACTGTAATACTGTTCTCCAAATCTCATTTTCATTCATTTCCATGGATAGCAATGACTTATTGACATAAGGATTTCCTTTGTGGTAGCTACAACTTTTTATCAAAATTATGTGAAGGATTTAATAACGAGAGCTGTGATACAGAACTTTTGAGGAACTAATAATTGAAACCAAACTATACACACTAACCCACAAAGCAATCCTGAACAGAGATTAATAACGCTCTTTTCAAAGGAAAATGTCTACACTCACAGTGAATCACTGTGCATTGACCCAAGTGTAGCAAGTACACTATATTTTGCTCCTGCTATGAGGAACTAATTACTTCAGTACTTACTCAGTGCACCTGATTTAATATCAGTCTGGTAAAATACATGATGGAATCACGTTGGCACCTTACATCTCAGTTTGACAATTCAAGTTGCTGTTGGTAACTTCCTAGCTCAGCTGTGGTTTATTTTAAATGTGTATAAGACAAAAAAAAAGCTATTATCATCAATATGAAGACACGTGAATACCAGTCTGATATAACTAATTTCTTATTTCCATTAACACTACATTTTGAACTTGCCAAACAATTTGTTTCATCGCCTGTGAGCAAACTCTTATGTATCCTACAATACATGCCAAATACTTGTTGATATATGCTGACATTAGAACATTTATGAATTGGATATTAAATTCTGATATGTTATCTGCAGCTATATAATTAACTGTAATTCTAAATGCTTGCTGCTTAAAATAGACACAATAGTTCCACACTGAATTTACCAGAGCACCGCTGCTGAGAAGAATCATGAAGACAATGAAGGTCTCAAACCAGTTGTGTTCAACAATCTTATAGCAGGTTTTCCTAAGATTCCACCAGATTTTCCCTTTCCCATCTTCTACACTGACTTGACAGCATTTGAATCTCCGCACACAGCCTAAGTGCAATAATAAATTTTGAGATGTCAGAGTAAGGTAAATATTTATTATAAATCACAATGAACAGAAGTCATTTGGCTTATTTCAGTACTACTGCAATAGATGTTTGTAAATAAGTATGTCCTATTTGAGGATTTTTGTTTCAATATTTGAAGTTAAAGCTTTGTAACTCTTATAATACCTTCCAAAGAGAGAGAGAGAGAGCACGAGAACACTACACCTATGGCAGTACCTCTGAAGGAGTTACTAATACAAACAGAAAATACAACTATAATCACAAAGCTTCTTCTTGATTTTGAATAAAAACAGAATCCAGCCCAAATCAACACAGTTAGGGCTAATCACCTTGCATATATTTTGCTGTGCCTACCTTCTGTAAAACAAGCCTCTGGCTCCAGAGCTTCTTCAGGTTCTGCTTCTGGTTGTTCCCCTTCTGGAGGTAGTCCAATATCAACTGTGCTGCCTTCTGATGAGCTGGATGCATTTAATTTCTGTGAATGAAACCCCACATAATTTTTTTTTTCAATTTTATTTATTTTGAATAGAAGTTCATGTTTGAAATGAATACCAAAATATTTTGCATGTATTCCGTGCTCCAACATTAAAAAAATTTCTTATCTACAATCTATAATGCCAAATTGCTCTACTACAGGTGAGGTCACAAGATTAGAAACTACATCATGTGCATTTTCCCTATTGAAAATATTTTGATATTTTCATACAAGGAATTGCTGAAATTATTAGACTACTATTCTGAGCCACACATAAGAATTCTGAAATAAAATTTCAGTAAGTTAGGAATGGGTGCCTTCCACACTTTGTACTGTTTAATTATTCCAATCATGTGGCTGCATTTTAGATTACACTTCAGATAGCATGTGTTAATACAAATAATTTTCCAACATCATGACCAAACCAACAGCAAGCTGCACAGATGTATTTTCATGTCTCAAGGAAATGTTATTCTATCAAGTCTGTAAAATCTAAAAAGTTTGAATATAAACTTTTCATTATCATTGACATGAAAACACATGATATGAGTTGTATAGGATAGTTTAAGTCTCTTTATTTCCAAAAGAGCAGCACATTAAGAGCAGCAGCTGATATTTTGCATTCTCACTTGCCAATGCATTTTCTGAATTTATTGTGCATTTTGAAACTACTTATTACTTTGGTACAGTACACATACATGTCCAGTCACTATAAAAGCCCAAAAAATCTTTATTTTTGGAGGACTAAAGTGAAAACAAATGCTTTTAAAACACATACTGTCATAAAACAATACTGCACCAATGAATCATACTGATAATATAATCCAAATCTTCAAAATGATTCTTTCACACCATCACATTATGTTGGCAACAGACAAATATGAGTACTATAATAAGTAAAAGTAGTTTGATCATGGCATTCTATGACTCTTCTAATGTTATCACTATGTGGAGTATAACATCAGTAAAATGGCTGCATTGATAAGTAGCTAATTTTATAAAGGGAATGATGTAAGCAGATTTAGAATACAGTCCATAGGGAATTAATATTAGACAGAGAGATGGTCCATGGTAACATTAAAGATGTATCTTTGCTGACACTTAAAACTTAAGTTAGAGGCATTATTCCTTTAAAACATGTTTGAGAAGCTCCAAATTCTATACAGTTTTTTGTAATGGAAATGTAAACAATATTAGTATGGGAATACAGAAAGTACCATAAGACTTTAATGAAATTTTACGTTGCAGACAATATTAAGTATGTTCTTCAAACAAAAAGATTACTTCCTTTCTCCCCGACTCTGATTTTATTGAATCACACTGACAATATATCATGTTGTGATTTTGACATAGGCTTAACTGTGATTTCTGTGTACCATGGTACACTATAGCCCACATTTTAGAGGAAGACCAAACAAATGGAAACATTTATTGTAGGGTATATTATGCATGAGATTTCAGTGATATCTGCACACCCATTTCCTTTATGTTTCTTTGAAAATCCCAGCTTACATATCCATGTCTCATGTTTGTGCATGAGCTTTAGCATAAACTGGACTGGTAAGGTCCAGTGTACAAAGACATGGATGCACGCTTTTCTGCAGATTATTATTTACAAATTTCCCATTGCAACATATTCAAATTATAGATAATGCATAGCAGTTTGGTCATTGTGGAATACTGCCTCTAAAATGGAGAAACTGGAAAGTGTGATAAATACTGTAGTCCTCAACTAAGGACCACAGCATTTAAACATTAGTGGAAGTCAATCATCAGTTTGAGGAAAGGCCAGAAATACCATAAACGCAAGGTACATTCCAAAGAAATTTATATGTAGTGTTAAAAATTAATGTTTATCAATACAATACAGTAAATAATTTTTAAACTGAGAAGTAACTATCTCTTTGTATTATGTAGAGTTTTCTTAAAATGTTGCTTGCATCATTCCGGTCTGGACAGCATTTCTAGCAGAATGCTGTAGTAGTAGCAGAGCAAACAAAAATTATGAACGGGTTAAACCTTAAGTTTGAAAGACCTACTGTCCATTCTTTTACAGGAAAATGAAGAGTTCAGTGACTCAGATATCACACAGTTAGTTTAATCAGTACGTGTTAATTTTAAGAAGGGGTAATGAATTCCTATTACTGAAATTGCATAAGACTGACAGTTAACTCAAGATGGAAGATTAGATATATCCACTATAAGAAGAGATCAAAAAGATCAGGTAGAAAAGGTAGAAAATTATACAGTAGAACAGTCAATTATCAGGAACATCAGAAAGCCATCTTTATTTATGTGGGGAGGTATGTATGGTGAGTTGTATCTTACAAGTCTCTTCTCACTGAAAATCTGGTGTGCTTCTTTTAAAGAGCTGTAATAATAATCACAGGAGTTAAGCTAAACAGAAGAATCCTAAATTGAATCAACAGCAGCTGATACTTGCAACACATCAATTAAATGCCTTATCCCACTGAGAATTCAGTTACTCTTCTGTTATTGATGTAACAGAGTATTTCCTTAGCATGCTCTTCTATTATACCTGAATTTAACTCCAACCTGATCAGTATATGAAGAAGCACATTATAAAAATTATTCAATAAATTCAATCTGTAATAATTCAGTATCATTTGGGGAAGAAAAAATTTAAAATTTTCAACAGAAATAATTACTTCTTTTTTTGTTTGTTTCTTTGTTATTTTTAACATTGAATTTATTGTATGGCATTCTATACAATATTTATAAAATTTAGTATGCATTACAAACAGCTACGAAGGTTTTATGATAAAAAATCCTAAGATTTTACCAAATCAATTAAGTTCAGTATGCTAGGAAAACTTTTCAGTAACAATCACATATTTCCACAGCAATCTTCTGCTCTGGTATAAAGCAACTGACCCAGGGACGTTGTACTGATTTCTATGTATTCAACAGAAAATCACCTGGGAATAGACCATGTTATTGCTGATTATGTTTTGTTCATATGCTTTAATACATAGGAAGACTTTTTCTACCACTTACTGTGACTTGCCAGTGTTCACACCTATGGAATCCAGCTGGATAGCTAGACTACTCCTAATTGCAGACCCTGATATGTTAGGTATGTAGCATATGTCCCAGTTCTTTACCTTAATATATCTCAGAGTTACCTTTGTACCTGATAAATTCTTCTCTGCTCACTAGCATTACAAAAACTGGATTTAGGCAATGCTATATACTTAACATGTGTACAGCTTTTTTAAAAAAATGAACCTGTAGAAACAAAATCATCATCAAACCCAAACGTTATCTTTGATATAATAGTAAGTCATTTTTAAGCCTTTTTTATACCATGGTTCTAGGTTTCAAAAGTATTCAGTCACCCAGATTATAAGAGATTTATCAGGGTCGAGTATTGGACACTCTTCAAGAGTTATGATGCTAGATTTTTTCTGAATAGTATGCTAAGGAAATTATTTTCAGAGAAATCTACTTCTCAAAACCTCAGAATGTACATACTCCATCTCCTTTTCACAGAAGACAATAAGGGGACAAATGTACTTACATGGTTCTAAAGCAGCAATGTACTGATTATCATAGAGATTTTTATATCTTTTACGTCACATCTACCAACAGCATTGCCAGTCATGCTTTAGTCAGCAAAACAGTACAGTATGAGATACAGATTTTAGTTTAGCTTTCAAGATAGAAACTGAAAGTGGAAAGCAGCTTGCCTATCAGAGCAGCATTGCAAAAAGCAGCAGCCAAGATTAGGTCAGGAAGTTTTTGACATAATTACTTTCTGAACCTCGACAACATCTCATGGATTCATACAATTCTGCTTCACTTACAGCCAGGCCACTTTAAGCTTCCAACATTTCTTTCTTTGTTTGTTTCCAAGAAGATTATCTGAGAGTAGCTGAACTGCTCTTAGTTTAACGTTTTTAACAAAGCCTGAAATTTCATGATTGGCCAGGATGCCACTAATAGCTGTTGAAATCATAATTTAAGGGACTGAAGGAGCAAAGAGCAGAATAGGCATAAGCAGGAAGATGGCAAGAAAAGAAACCACCATTTTGGTTTTGCTTTTAATTTCCTTTCCTCCCAAATACCTATGAAAATGTCAAATAATGGAAATTATATTGTTTTTATTTTCTTAGTGCTGTGTGGCTGTCAGTATGAAAATGAGATGTTCTGTGATATAAATGGCAATATTATATCCAAACTTACCCCGTCTTTTTCAGTACAACTATATTACCTATAAAATCGACCAAGTGGTAAATATCATTGTAGTTCCACTGGTATAATTAAGTGGAATCTGGATGTCACTCTTTCTAGTGCTTATACAGTCATGCATCATAACTCTATCAGTTCAAAAAATCAGATCATTGTAAGTCAAAGCAAAACAATTCTGTGATGATGAGGTGAGTAGGCTGAGGAGTATCAGGGAGTGCGAGAGAGAAGGAGACTACTGGAATCTCACCCTACCTTCCCTGAGACAGGCCCAACTGGCAGACAGGATGCATGATATGGAGGATTCCCTATCCTCTCTCCGCCTGGCTGAACACAGTGACTTAAGGGATGGGGGACAATGGTGACAAGTTCCTGTCCAGCACAGCAGGTGCGTCTCTTCTGTGACTACCCCACCTGCCCAGGTGCCCTTGCATAGTAGGTATGAGGCTCTGCAAGTGGAACCAAACAATAATGAGGATGATGGTTCATCTAGCTTGGAGGTGTTGCGAAGGTTAAGTCAGCCTACGCCCTGCATCAAAACTGCTTCCATAAAGGAAAAAAGACCATTGTTGTAGGAGACTCCCTTCTGAAGGGAACAGAAAGCCCAATATGCAGACCAGACCCCCTTCTTAGGGAAGTCTGCTGCCTCCCTGGGGCCCGGGTTAAAGATGTGAAGAGAAAGCTTCCTACCTGGTACAGCCCTCAGATTATTATCCGTTACTGATTTTTCGGGTAGGCAGCGATGTAGTTGCAATAAGAAGTCCGAGGGCAATCAGAGGGACTTTAGGGCCTTGGGACAACTGGTTAAGGGATCAGGAGCACAAGTAGTGTTCTCCTCTATCTTTCCAGTTGCAGCGAATGATGAGGGAAGAAACAGGAAGAGTCAGGAGATCAATACCTGGCTCTGAGCCTGGTGTCACCAGCAGAATTTTGGGTTTTTTGATCATGGGTCAGTTTACATGACACCAGGCCTGCTGGCAACAGATGGGGGTACACCTGTCTCAAAGGGGGAAAAGGATCTTTGCACAGGGTTTAGCAGGGCTCATTGAAAGAGCTTTAAACTAGATTTGAAGGGGGAAAGGGATAAAACCAGGCTCACTAGAGATAAACCTGGGGGCGGCACGCCAGTGTTTGAGGGATGACGTGCTAGCGAGGTCCTTTGGTCTGCTGTCTCAGTGGAGGTAGGGGATGGAGATCCATGCGGCAGCAAAGATGCAAGGGTTATGGATGTGTTAGTGCCTGAGTATGGTCACGTAGGAATTAGGGCTTCTCCCTACAAAAAGGAAGGAAAAAAAGGAGAGTTTACGACCTTTGGAAGAAGGGGCAGGCAACTCAGGAGGACTACAAGGATGTCATAAGATTATGCAGGGAAAAAAGTAGAAGGGCCAAAGCCCAGCTAGAACTTAGTCTGGCTACTACCATAAAAGACAATAAAAAATGTTTCTAAAAATACATTAGCAACAAAAGGAGGGCTAAGGAGACTCTCCATCCTTTATTGGATGCAGGGGGAAACATAGTGACAAAGGATGAGGAAAAGGCTGAGGTACTTAATGCCTTCTTTGCCTCAGTCTTTAATAGTAAGACCAGTTGTTTTCCGGGTACCCTGAGCTAGAAGATGGGGACAGGGAGCAGAATGAAGTCCCCATAATCCAAGGGGAAATGGTTGGTGACCTGCTATACCACTTAGACACACACATGTCGATGGGATCCACCCAAGGGTGCTGAGGGAGCTGGCGGAAGTGCTCACCAAGCTACTTTCAATCATTCATCAGCAGTGCTGGCTAACTGGGGAGGTCCCAGTAGGCTGGAAGTTAGCAAATGTGATGCCCATCTACAAGAAGGGCTGGAAGGAGGATCCGGGGAACTACAGGCCTGCCAGTCTGACTTCAGTGCTGGGGAAGGTTATGGAGCAGATCCTCTTGAGTGCCGTCACACGGCACGTACAGGACAACCAGGCGATCAGGCCCAGTCAGCGTGGGTTTATGAAAGGCAGGTCCTGCTTGACAAACCTGATCTCCTTCTGTGATAAGGTGACCCACTTAGTGGATGAGGGAAAGGCTGTGGATGTTGTCTACCTATACTTCAGTAAAGCCTTTGACACGGTTTCCCACAGCATTCTTCTGGAGAAACTGGCTGCTGATGGCTGGATGGCCGGGCCCAAAGAGTGGTGGTGAATGGAGTTTACTCCAGTTGGTAGCCGGTCACAAGTGGTGTTCCTCAGGGCTCAGTACTGGGGCCAGTTCTGTTTAATATCTTTATCAATGATCTGGATGAAGGGATCAAGTGCACCTTCAGTAAGTTTGCAGACGACACCAAGTTGTGCAGGAGTGTTGATCTGCTTGAGGGTAGGAAGGCTCTACAGAGGGACCTGGACAGGCTGGATCCATGGGCTGAGGCCAACTGTATGAGGTTCAACAAGGCCAAGTGCCAGGTCCTGCACTTGGGTCACAACAACTCCGTGCAATACTACAGGCTTGGGGAAGAGTGGCTGGAAAGCTGCCAGGCAGAAAAGGACCTGGGGGTGTTGGTTGACAGCCACCTGAATATGAGCCAGCAGTGTGCCCAGGTGGCCAAGAAGGCCAATAGCATCCTGGCTTGTATCAGAAATAGTGTGGCCAGCAGGACTAGGGAAGTGATTGTCCCCCTGTACTCGGCACTGGTGAGGCCACACCTCAAATACTGTGTTCAGTTTTGGGCCCCTCACTACAAGAAAGACATTGAGGTGCTGGAGTAACAAAGAAGAGCAAAGAGCAACGAAGCTGATGAAGGGTCTGGAGCAGAAGCCTTATGAGGAGCAGCTGAGGGAACTGGGGTTGTTTAGCCTGGAGAAAAGGAGGCTCAGGGGAGACCTTATCACTCTCTACAACTACCTGAAAGGAGGCTGTAGTGAGGTGGGGATCGGTCTCTTCTCCCAAGTAAGAAGCCATAGGACAAGAGGAGATGGCCTCAAGTTGCACCAGGGGAGGTTTAGATTGGATATTAGGAAATATTTCTTCACCAAAAGGGTTTTCAAGCATTGGAATAGGCTGCCCTGGGAACTGGTTCAGTCACCATCCCTGGGAGTATTTAAAAGGCGTGAAGATGTGGTGCTTGGGGACATGGTTTAGTGGTGGACTTGGCAGTGCAAGGTTATCAGTTGGCCTTGATGATCTTAAAGGTCTTTTCCAACCTAAACGATTCTATGATTGTTTGCAAATACTGCAAAAAAACAGGATCCCTAAATTATAGTCCACTCTGTACTTTATTGCTATTCATAATTCCTTTGATCTACTTATTTGTGAGCATTTGATAAATGAAAATATTTGCAAGAACGTTGGATGAAAGCAAAAGCATTGTAAGTAGCAGTGGAAATATTTGCAAAAGCACTCCCACTGGAAGCTCTTTAATTCACACAAGCAACAGTGAAAGGATATTTCTGAAACAGAGAAAGGGATTGCTGTTTGTAAAGATTAATTAAGTGAACTCCAATTAACTCTAATATTAACAACTTAACATGATCCACTATGAATCACAATATGCCAATATGATGTGACCAATTCACAAACAATCGAAAGCCTAAATACTTCAGAGTATCAAAGGATTTTGAATAATGAATATTTTTAAATCAAAATATGACTTATCAGATAAATTATTCCTTACAAAATATAAGACAAAAAGCTATGCAATAAGTATATTTGAATTCCACTGATTTACCAAACTGAAAGCAGCATCATACAACTATGGTGGTGTAAATATTATGGTAATGTTTAACAGGTGAGATGTAAATCATACTGAAGCTGGGGACCTTTTGGTCCAAAATCAGTAGCGTATTTACTAGACTGCTGAACTTTATTTATTACTGATAAGATGAGAATAAGTTTAAGTTTCTCAGGGCAGACAATTTTAGATGTTCGGGGAGGTAGTCAATTTGTGAGCATAAATTGAAGAGCTATGGTAAGACTGAATTGGGCCAGATCTTGCTATCAGTTTTCTCTTTGCACCTCTACACTTGCAAGTGTGGGCGTAAGTTAAGAGCAGAACTGATCTCTGAATGTTTGACCAGCCAAATACCAGTTTTGTACGAGCTTTTTTAACCAAATGATGGTCACATGCTTTGACTGTGGAAAGTAAATGTATTTCATGCTTAATATTGCTTCAAGTACTGCATATTAATCTCCAAAATAAGTAAATGCTTATACAAGTACTGAAGAAAAGCATTTCTAAGAAAAAAATTGTGAAAAATAAATGTGACTATCATGAGTTTGCAAGTTACCTCCATTATAAGCTAAAATACAAGAGTATGAAAGTTTTCCAAAACAGCTAGCAGCCTTTCATTATCAACACAATTTACAGATGGGCTTATATAAGCTTCTGATGAGAGACATGGCTTACATGTTACATATTCTGTCTTCCTTCAAAAGGAAAGAAAACCCTTCAGAAATAGAATCCTGAAAACTTTACCATCAAGACTGGGAAAGGTACATAGCATGCACTGCAAAATACTATTAAAATATCATGGAAAGTATAGCATCTGAACCACAGAAATAGTGGGGCTGCCGATCTCGCCTGACCATGCTGTGATGCGAGTCCCGTGACTCAGCAGAGAGCAGCTGTGCATGTTTGTACTTTATTGCAATGAATGGGACAGGATCATAGCTGAAGAGCATGCAGGCCAGTCAATATCCGTTAAAAAGTGATTATATAGTAGATACATATAGATGTATAACTTGCTTAGGTAACCTGTGTAAAATTGGTGACACGATGCTCTGCCTCGCTAAAAGGCACCAGAGCTGCCCGCTTGACTGATCCAGCTTGGTTCTACTCCTGTGAGAAGTAAGAATGGTAGGAAATGAAGTTCAGGACACAGCACCTCTGCTTTTTTGCACTGAATACTGCTTAAATTAAAATAGACATTATTAAGGTGTCTGCAACAGCACTAGGAGATCCCATATTTTTCAAGGCATTTAAAAATATCTTGTTACTTGGTATATCTTGGTGTAATTACTAGCCTAAAAGTTACACTTAGCATAAAAATCTAGTTATTACACAGCTGTACATGCACTACAAAATTTTCTATATAAACCATCCCCGTAGTACTTAAGGACCTAAAAAGGAAAAATTATTTTTATAGCTTCTACGTGGATAGCAGTAATGCAGCTCAGGTCCATGGACCTTTACGTATAGGACAACAGACTCAGCACAGTGGCCCCATATTTGTTAATGGCTCTACTTCCATGGTCAAGTTTTATTTTGGATTTGTTCTCTAATTCCCTTATTACATTGTATTCCCCCACTACCATTCTTATGAACACAATGTTCTCATAATTAATTCTGGTTTATGTTTCAGGCAATTTTCTAGAAAATTCCTTGTAAATTCACACCTACTAGCATGTACAATATTGTATGTGTTTTTTCTAGAAAGGCATAATGTAGTTAATATTTCCATCAAAATACTGGAAAATACGTATGTTATAATAAAGAATTCACCAAACATTAATATACTTTATTAAAACTTGCTAATAAATTATAATTAGTTTGTAAAATTTCAGCTTATTGCCCTATACCACAGTGAATACATGTATGCATGTGTATACATAGAGAAAAGCAAAAGCACACGGACACACACTCATGAACATCTGGCTATCTTGTGCAGAGTGTTCTCACGGTACATGGATGCCTAAGCTGCCTTTCATTTGGGATACTGCTAACTGAACATGGTTTGGTTTCTAACTTCAGCTCTTTTAATTTGTGGTATAAGCAATGAAGTGACTGGCAGATCAACGCTTGACAACAGCAGAATCATATAAATGGGAAAACGTGAGAGGGCAGAAATGTGAGGCACATTATGGCATGACAAAAAAGAGGAAGCCTTGAACAAAAAGCCATTTGTAATCACTTTTTAAATTTAAAAAATGCCTTCTTTTGCTATGGATCATTTTCATGGCAAGTGTTGGGTCCTGTGACTAATAAGCCATCACTCTTCTCTATATCAAAACCCATGGTGGATAAGAATTATCTAGTGAAGACTAGGGTAGGATTAACATAAAAAAATGCACTTTTGTGATTAAAATCTATTTGAAATTTAGGCACTTAAATAAGAAATATGGTCACAATGTCTTTGTTTAGCTGCTGTGTCTCTCTTGAAGGTGCCTGAAATTTGTAAACATTTCCCTTCAATTTTTCACCTTCAACTTCTGCAAGAGTAAAAAATTTTGGTCCTGAATATGCTCAGAAGACCTTCAGGCTTGAACAGCCAAAACGCCTTGGCACTAGCTCATTCCTGACTGAATATGCATTTCTTTGTCTTATCACCTGATCAGTTTGCAGTTCCTGAAGCATGATTAACACACACATTTACAGGACTAAGTGCTTCCAAGAATGCAATAAGGACACTGTTTTCTTTTAAATATTGTATCTGGAGGAGAAAGCCTTTCTTTTATGGTGGAAGCTTAATGACTGGAGCTCATGTTTCAAATGTGGAATAATCCACTTTAAAATTTGTCCTATACAAATTCAAACCAATGTTTTTGTCACCTGGTAGAGTAACTCAATTGCGGTCCTTCCATTGGGAAAAGGAAAGATTTGGCTAATGAAAACAGTTAGCAGTCATACCATCCTATTATACAGTGAAGAAATAGATGCACCATTGTCATTGTGGTCATACTCAGTCCTGCTAACCACCAGCCAATAGGTTTGAATAAGGTACATTCTCCACCTCTTCTACTGACATAATGCTCTTGTGCAGTAAATAGTTAAAGATTAAGTGGACTACAAAAAGAAACAAAAGGGAGAGTGTTGGTGATCAAGGAATTCATATAGGAAATTCAGGTTTTGGTCCCTATTTCAAGGCAGTTTCTGCATTTTAGCCACTGACTATTGACTGTTAAAAAATTATAAACAGATTTTGTAGCAGGGAAAGATTTCTTTCTCAAAACAGATGCCTTAATCATTAGGCACTACCAAAAGTCACGTTCCTTCTTACTACCAAAGTTCAATGAATTAGAAATTATTTTCTGCACAGCAATTGTAGTTTCAGCATAAGAAATGGAGAATACTCCACCAGTACAGAACAGTCCTGTGATTACATTTTTAAAAACAGACTTCAACAGCTAATTAATCTAATAATCACTAATGAAAATCTTTAAATTACTTCTTTCTCAGTCATTTTAATGACATATAGTATTTAAATTAGTAGAATCCAATTACACTTCCAAATTACTTTTTGCAGAGATGTTGCCAATTAAAAATTATCAGTTATAATCTATTTTGATAAAACTTCAGTTAATATGTACATAACTTCATAACCTTTCAAAAAGAACAAGCACAGGGAAAGTATATAGGACAATTTAAAACATGGTTTACTACTACAATGAGTAGTAGTAGTATCAGAATCAGTAACATTATCAGAATTGATCTGATATGGGTGGGAGCTTAAAATAAGAAACGAAGAGAGAACAGTTTTCCTGAGTGCATACTTCTGATTGTATTGGGACTTCACAGTCAACATCTCAGACTGTATCTGTATCAGAAGATTTTCTTTTAGTGTCATTCATACAGTAGTATCATCTGAAGCATCATTGCCAATTACAATATATCTGCAGAATAAACTAACAGTATCTTCTTCACACTTTCCAATTGAGGCATTTAGAATGTTTTATGAAAAATGATAAGTTTAAGTTGACAGCATCCTTGAAACTGATAGAAATAGTATACTAACTTTACAGACAAATACAGAATGACAGACAGGTATTTATTACTTCACCAAGATAGCAATAAATATTTTGTGAAGAAATGAAAGATGATGAAGAAATCCAAAGTATTCTGTTTCCTAGTACTGAACTTAACTCAAGGCACTTTATTCCCAAACTTTCAATACATCCTCTGGCTATCACTAGTTGCTAAGCAGGGAAAAGGTTGAAAGTGATAGATGGACTTTAACATGATTAGCAGGAAAAAAAAAATAATCCCAGAAGGACCAGGCCTGTACCAAGAAACTACGTGATTTACAAAAAGACAGAAAAAACCCCTGTGCCTTTACTGTCATATGCAATCATTATGGATGACCTCACTGATAGGTGGAATTTGACCAGATTAGCAGTAGAATTTGCTGCTCCTTTGGCAGCAGTAAGTTTTGAAGCAGTTAACAATGGGACTATAGAACAATGGAACAGCAGAAGAATGGAAGGACAGAACAATGCACTAGCCCTGTGTGGGGTAAAGGTGCCTGAAGAAGATTCCTTTTCTTATCCTGTGTACAAAGATAGAATAGAATCAACCAAAATCCTACATTCAGACCAAGAAACTTTCATATAATCACCCTCTTCATTACACAGAACAATTAAGCGTTAAACTACAACAACTTCTGCTTTGTTCTACACCCAAGCCATGGTTTTGAAGAGTAAGATAAATACAAATACAAACAATCTGCAAAAAAAGAAATATTTTTAAAAGAATAATAAAGACATTTCTGATAAGAAACAAGAAAATATGACTAAACATGTGATGCAGTCTGTACAAAAAAGGATCTCGGTGAGAATTACTAGAATCTTATCCATATTTATACCCTCAGATTCAAGCGCGAGGAAATCACTTATGAAAACTTTTATGTTAGTTTATGTCTATGCTGTCGTATGCAGTACTGTTCAAAAATACCCATGCTAATTCTGAATGAACTAGCATTGGTACTGAGCATAGCATAGACTTACTCCACTTCAGGTGGTGTGCCTCCACCATGTACAATTGTACAGCACAGAGCACTGGGTTAACACAATAAGAATGGCTTCGGCATCCACTGTGACTCACTAAGCGCTAGCTCGGATTTGTCCATTTGGCACCACATTGTGACAGAAAGAGGTACATTTTATTACAGTCACAGTAGGTAACAGATTCAAATATCTTAAAGCTTTAAAAATTACAATGGGTAGCCATATGAAAGGACCTTACATCGAGATGTAAAGCTTCATAACTTTTTTTACCATAAGGCCATTACTTCACTTCTTCAGTGGTTCTGCTACTATCAGACGGATTATTAGTGATTTCTATGAAATCATTTAGTGATGCTGGTCCAGGATTCAAATGTACTTATGATGTATCTAAATGTATTTTGACTATATCAAAAAGGTTAAAAGCATCAGAACGGACTGTTAATTTGACAGGAGGCACTCCAGAAAGCAGACAAAAGAGTGAATAAACTGCACTGATGAAATAAGCATGGAGAAACTTGTACAATCCCCACACATTTTCTAAGACTTTTGGTATCCAGGGCTATTAAATTAGTTCATTGTCTTGTTAATGATTTAACTAAATAAAATAGAAAAAAGTATTCATTTTCTAAAAAAATTTTATACACCTTGATTATTACTGTAAATGCAATACTGTACTACCATCTCATTCAAAACCTGCAGCCTTACATCAATTTACCTTAAATACCATTACAAGTTTGTATATGATGTTATACAGGAATTAAATAGAGATTTGAATTCAACACTAGTAATCTTAGGAAAAAAGAAAAGCATCAGAGTATTCTAAATATAGAAATAGTCTTACCTCTTTGCTTTCTTCCAGGTCTGACTCACTGCTGAACTCCTCTGTATTTAAATTTTCAAAATCTGATTCCCCAACAGCAATTGGCACTGTCACAGTGAGACTTGGGTTGTTTATGAATGACATGTAATCACTTTCATCAACAACATATTTTTCCACGCTGCTGCCTATGCCACTGGTAGTTCCATTTCCTTCTTTAAGATAGGCGAGGTTTTTACCTATTTCTACTATTGTGTGGTTGGAAATACAGCTGTCTTTTTTGTTGTTTAGGTCTTCAAGAGGTTTGATTTCATCTAAAACTTTCTGCTTTCTAACAAAGGCTTTTTGGATGAATTCACGCACTTTTCTCTTCACATAATCTATGCCTTTCTGAATCCTTGCCACAGCAATCTGTAGATTGTTCATTTCATTATCATCGTCTGTAGCAGCAAGGTTGTCTGAACTAAATGAGCTCAGCAGCAAGGCCAAAAAGAGGTTGAGTACCTAAAAGACAGTAAGGAGAAAATATACTGTATGTCTTATTTTAAGTCATAAAAGTAATTCCGTTATGGGTTGTTCAATATGACATAATTTTTATTTCACAGCTAGCACTTTATTTCAACCCACCTTCCTGCTATTCTTTCCAGTCCATAATCCCTGTCCCCCATATTTTATTATAACTTGTGAAAAACATTTTTAGCTTGTTTAACTTGACTAATATAGGTGAAAATCTGAGCTGTTCCTTGACTTTCTCCTCCACACTGGAAGTAGTGCAGGTCTGCTCCTCAAAACGGAGAATGACATAAGGAGGCAGGATACAACATAACATAGTAATTTATGCAAGCTACATCCGCTGTAGTGTTCATAGGCCAGGGGAGTGCAGGCAGACTCCAGTCTTCTGCAGTTCAACAGACGATAGTTTCAGTGTCTCTAATTCAGAATATAATAAACGTATATATTTGCCAAGAACATATCAGTCTATTTTTGTTTTGGGCAGGAAAACTAGCTAAGAGATAAAGAGTCCACAGATGTGATACACCTTCAATTTTAGGAAACTATTTCAGACTTTCTTGCATGACATTTTACAAACATACATGAGAAATTTGGACTACATGTAATTATGACAGACTATGTGCAAAACTGATTAAAACTAATATTTAAATTATATTTGTCAATTCTTCCTGTTCAAACTTGCAGAATATTTTAGAAGGTATACCACAGGAGTCTCACATTAGTCCGATTAAACTTGGTATTTCTGCCTGTGGATGAGCATATTTATAAAATTTGTGGATGATACCAAAAAGAGAAGGGATGCTAGCACTCAACAAGAAAGAACTACAATTAGGCATAACCATGGTAAATTAGTGAAATGTTTCAAAATCAATATGGCATTTAATTCTGAAGTACTAGTGTGGAAATGTTGGTTATGAAAAATGAAAAGTACATATATAGAAGGTATGAAAACTGGCAAGGTGGAAGCACTGCAGAAAAGGGCATATAGGCTGCATCAGGAAAGCAATGCTGGTACAGAAATTTCATGTGCCAATTGGAGAAGTATCACAAGGATGTTGGGTGTAAGACATGGAAGTATAATTATTCCACATTATTCGGTACTTGTGTCTCTATCCAAAATGCTGCTTGGGAGGAATTCAGAGGCCAGTAGCAAAAGGGATAAGTAGTTTAGAAATCATCACCTATGAGAAAAAATTGAACAGCTAGGCTTATCTTGTTTCAGAAAGAAAAGACTAAAAGTAAGCCTCTAAGTAATATAAATGTTGTCATGAAAACCAACTGTTTTCCATCACTATTGAGACCAGTCAGTTTAATTGGCTGTAAAAGGTGATTTAAGTTAGATGGTTTTTTAAAAGGCATTTTTAACTATAAGTGTAATTCAGCATTGATCTTACTAAAGAGGTTATAAACTTACTGAAGATATAAAGAAAAGGTAGACAAACATTTTTCGTAAATGATCAAGGTATATTTGAACCTGGTTTAGAGAAAGGGCAAATTAATTACATGATCTCCTAAAGTCCTTCCCCAGTCTTCATCTCTGATTTCTAAATCATGAAAAATATGAAATATGTTCTAATAGTTTTAAAAAATCCCCACTGATTACATACCACTAGGTTTCCAATCACCATGACCATCATGAAGACCGTAAGGCACATAGTTTGGCCTGCAACCTCCATGCAATCCCACATTGTTTCTATCCATTCTCCGCACAGCACTCGAAACACAATCAAAAAAGAGTGGAAAAAATCATGCATGTGCCAGCGTGGAAGTTCACAGTCACTAGAGATCTTGCAGACACATTCCTTGTAGCTTTTCCCAAACAGCTGCATGCCAACCACAGCGAAAATGAACACAATGATGGCCAGCACCAGGGTCAGATTTCCCAAAGCCCCCACTGAGTTGCCAATAATCTTAATCAGCATATTTAGAGTTGGCCAAGATTTTGCCAATTTGAAAACTCGAAGCTGCAAAACAGAATAGTATACAGTTATTCATGTTACTAATTGTAATGAAATTATTGCTATGTATTTCATATTTCAGTTATGCTGTGTCTAAATCATGTCTCATGTAACCTTTAGAAACTTTAGTTACAAAATTTATGTTTCCAGTTCTTTGTACAATACTAGACATCAGAAGTCTTAAGTCCTGATTCAAGTCATAAGAAGTCAAAAATACTGCCTCTATGCTCGTTTCAATTACATTGCAATTATCACAA